>NC_136413.1:1807500-2030000 GCF_051521515.1 Lactuca serriola
CTCACCTGGGAGACGGAGAGTGACATGTTGAGTCGCTATCCGCATTTGTTTGTTGATGTGTGATTCCGGGGACGGAATCATTCTAAGGTGGAAAGAATTGTAACGCTTGTGTTTCTGGGCTTGTCACTTTTAGCAATGTAATAGTCTAGGTTAACCTTTGAAACCCGTTTTGAAATAATAAGATTGTATTATTTGAGTATTATGTGTTTCGGTGCTTAATTGCTTAATTATGTGGTTTGATTAATTAAGAATAAAAATAAGCGTCAAAATTTAAGTGTAAAATAAACTTAATATCTTTGAATAATGTTGTAGTAGTTGAAACGAGGTTTCCGAATATATTTAGAACGCCCAAATCTGACTTCGTATGAGGAAGTTATGATTTATCGAAGTTTCGGCTTAGCGGTGTGCAGCCCGAAATACTCGATTTGAGATCGAGCGGTTTTTAGCCGAAGCAATCTAAATGAGAATCGAAGATCTCATTGTTGGTATCGAAGCGATAAAAAGTTAGGCGAGAACGGACGTCAAACAAAGAAGTTATGAATTTATAACGAAGTTTTCTGTCGCGGCCTATTAAAAATAAATAATAAAAATAAATTCGAAATTAGCCGACGAAGTCTAAACGAAAGTTGTAGAGCGTGGTCTCACCTTCGCGTGGATATAAAGAACGTCAAAAACGGAGTTCGTATGCGAAAGTTATGAATTTCCGAAGTTTATTAATTATTTTGTATTTAAATTTAAATAGAAATTCGGAAGCATTATCCGAGGACGAGTCACCGATCTGATCCGAGGTACGCGCCGCGTACTCGAGTACGCCCTGCGTACTCCGAAGTGTCGACATTCGCAGCAAGTGGCTTCGGATGAGGAACGCCATGATGCATTCGGACCAGTACGCCCCGCGTACTGGCGTACGCCCCACGTACTCCGAGGCTCCAGCCTCCTATAAATAGGAACCGAAGGCAGCCGAGTCTTTTGCCAATTTCTTCTCTTCTCTTTTCCGTTTTGCATCGTTTTGCGTGTCAAAAATATCCCGAAGCCCCGGTATCATACTCAAGCCCCGAGGCAAGTCCCGAGATCCCGAAGATCCCGAGAAATGCAGTTCCCGAGCTGAAGCTCTGCCCGCGAGAAGTCGATTTTTGTGAAGATCTTCCAGATCTGCTGAGGATTACTACTTCTGCAAGTCGTAGTGCTGTCCGATCATCTTCTGATCAAGTGAGTGTATACTACCTTTCATAAACACGATAATAATACAAGTTTGGTTCGAGTGTATTAAGTATATTGTTGTTTATAAGTGTGAGTGTGTAGTTACCTTCTTCTAACACATAAATATTAAGTATTTTCTATAAAATATGTGCTATGTGTATAGTATATTGTTGTTTATATGTGTGAATGTGTATTCACTCTCTTCTATCTCATAGATATGATTTATTCTCTATGAGATATGTGTTATGTGTGTGTGCCTCATCTGTTATGTGGATTATGTGTTGATCAAAGCATGCTATACAGGTTTTTTATCTATGTATAAAAATGTATATTTTTATCTACTAATATGTTGGGTAGAACATGGGTAGATAGTTGGTGTGTAATAAACAGATGAGAGGCCTCGTTGTTGTTTGATTTAGTCATCTAGCGGAGTTTAGATGACGACCACTGGCTATTCTAGACAGTCTTGTGGAAACATTAGCAGCTTCGCCACCTATAGGTGTTAATGAACTCGGGTGTTCATTCGCTGTACTCCATCCCCCTCATGGTTGCCTTATTTGACTTATATTGCTGAGGTACCCCCGAAGCATGTGTTGTCGCCCCGATGAAATATTCTTAGACTAGGTCCCTTGTGTTAGTTGTTTTAGGGACATAAAGTGAGAATAACAGGAATGAGTAATTGGGTTATTGTTGGTTGGTGAAAATTAAATATGATTATTTATTGTGGGTTGAAAACCCTATATGCTCACCAGGCTCCCAAGCCTGACCCACTCAGTTTTAATTGTATTACAGGAAGTGGCGCAAGGGCATGAGATGGATGAACCATCAGTTGTTTTGATTACAAGTCTGCATATGTTTATATTTGTTGAATGACTTGTAATGTATTCGTTTATGCTTATTGGTCTGTATCGGAACATGACACCCCGAGTTATGATTATATAATGAAAAATACATTTCTTTTATGAAATGCTTCGGTAAACATTGTTTATCATGTTTTGTTTTTGGGAACAAATTCCGCAACTCTTTCAAATCAAAAGGATTGACTCTGAAAATATTTTAAAAGAATAAATGAAAATCGGTCTTTTCTGGCCAAGATTTTGGGGATGTCACAGTTGGTATCAGAGCATTAGTTTAAGCGAACTAGGAATTTGTAGGATTTCTAGACTTAAACTTAGAATGCTAAGTGGAATTTTGAGATGTGTGTCTGTGATATTTTAGACACGAGCACTAGTTTATTTTAGGAAAGTTGCCTAAAATGCTTTTATGTGCTAAATGTTATACGTTGCCATATATGATATTATTTGTTCGGATTTATGGTCTGTTGCCGACTGGATCTAGAAACCTTATGTGTGTAGGATTCTAAGCGTACGTCTACAGTATTAGAACTAGCATGTAAACGTTTCGGAGTGGTAAGGAAGATTTGAATATCTATCATGATTGAGGATCTGATTTCACCTTATTCGGTGTATAGATCAAAAATGGTGAGAACAAGAAGTGGAGTTGGAAATGCTGATGAAAACAGGAATCAACCACCAGTGATTGAACAAGTACCTGTCGTAGCAGCAGCACCTGAGCCAATAACCATGGCTGGTGTGCAAATGATGATTCAGACGATGTTGGATCGTCAGATGGATGAAACTAGACGGTTGCTTCAACAGAATCGTGAAGAACTGTCAATTCGTGTGGAGGAGCCTGAATTAAATGAAGGGCACTCAGAAGGGGGAAACTTTAGTGGGTATATTGGTCAAGCCAGCCCACCGATAGTTAGACAAGATAACCATAATAGAAGGAATGATGGAATGGGATGCAAGTACAAGGACTTTTTGACTTGCAAACCATCGACCTTTAATGGAAAGGAGGATCCGATTGAGGTTATGGATTGGATCTCCGAAATGGAGCTAGCCTTCATGACTTGTGGCTGAAGAGGTAAATTGCAGACTATCTATGCCGTTCGTCAATTCCGAGGTGGAGCCGTTCGTTGGTGGAACACTCTAGGGAAGACTTTAAGCCCTAATGAGCCACTACAATTGTCATGGGCAGAGTTCTTGGCGCAGTTCAAGCGCAAGTTATGTTCGGCTCAAAATTTGTTGGAGTTGGAGAACAAGTTTCTGACATTAGCGAAAGGCAGCATGTCAGTTGATGAATACACCAATAACTTCACCGATAAGATGGAGTTTGCCTTGCGTATCGTCCCAGACGAGCTGACTAAGGTGGACCGGTATGCGAAGGGACTCCCATGGGAGTACGAGGTGCCAGTACGTCAGACACTTACTCTAGAGGCAGCTATTTGGGCTGCCAAGTCTGTTGAGAACATGATCAAGGGGAGAACCACCGACAAGGTTGAGGTTGGTGAGAAAAGAAAGTTTGAGGGAACATCTGGTTCCGGTAAGAAGGGCAAATTTTCGAAATCTGATTCGAAAAAGTTTGGAGGAAAAGGAGGCGAAGCAAAGTGGTGTGAAAAGTGTAAGAAAAGGCACTTTAGGAAATGTAGCGAGGATGTGACCTGCTACAAGTATGGAAAGGTTGGACATTTTGCCAATGAATGTACGAACAACAAAAGGATGTGTTTTGGTTGCAATGAAGATGGGCATATTTTGAAAGACTGTCCGAAGAAGAAGGAGGCAGCTAGGCCCAACATTCCAGCAAAGCCGAAGGCGAGAGCCTTCCAGATGACACTTGAGGCTGCGAAAGATGAAGCTGATGTCGCTTCAGGTACCTTTCTCGTAAACGAATTACTTGCTCAAGTTTTGTTTGATTCTGGAGCCAACTACTCCTTTATTTCGCATGAGTTTGGTAGAAAGCTAGCTTTGCCTATTGATAGACTAGATGATGCTTTATTAGTCGAAGTAGCTAGTGGCAAGTTTGTACATGTTAGCCATCGTATGAAAGACATCTTAATCGACCTTAATGGGAATAAGTTTCACGAGGAATTATTGCCCATCGATCTTAATGGTTTCGACATCTCGTTGGGAATGGATTGGCTTAGCGCCAAAGTTGCCAAAATTTTGTGCAAGAAGAAGATAGTTAACGTAAACCCGCCTGGGAAAGAGTCATTTATGGTGTATGGGGACAAACGCAGAGTGAATTCTGGAATCATTTCCCTAATGAAAGCCAGAAAGTGTTTGACCAAGGGATGTACATCATATTTAGCATTCGTGATTGATGCTAAGAAGGAAAAGAAGGTGATGCAGAGCATTCCAGTGGAGTGTGATTATCCGGAAGTATTTCCCGAAGATCTTCCTGGATTGCCACCTGATAGACAAGTAGAGTTCAGAATAGACTTGTTACCAGGAACCACGCCATTAGCAAAAGCACCTTATCGATTAGCACCGACGGAGATGAAGGAACTGATGATGCAACTTCAGGACTTAATGGACAAAGGTTTCATTAGACCTAGTTCATCGCCCTGGGGAGCTCCGGTGTTATTTGTGAAGAAGAAAGATAGAAGTATGAGAATGTGCATCGATTACAGAGAGCTGAACAAGGCAACAATAAAGAATAGATATCCGTTGCCGAGGATTGATGACCTATTTGATCAATTGCAAGGTTCGAGCTATTTCTCGAAGATCGATCTAAGGTCAGGATATCATCAGCTGAAAGTAAGAGAGCAAGATATCGAGAAGACTGCATTCAGAATGCGATATGGACACTACGAGTTCTTGGTTATGTCGTTTGGACTAACCAATGCTCCGGCAGCGTTCATGGATTTGATGAATAGGGTTTGTAATCCTTTCCTTGATAAATCTGTGATAGTGTTCATAGACGACATTCTGATTTACTTGAAAAGCCAGGAGGAGCATGGCAGACACTTGCGAGAAGTCTTAGAAGTTTTGAAGAAGGAGAAGCTGTATGCGAAGTTCTCCAAATGTGATTTTGGGATTCATGAAGTCCAATTCTTGGGTCACGTGGTCAACCAAGAAGGGATAATGGTTGATCCAGCAAAGATTGAAGCTGTGATGAAGTGGGAACAACCGAAAAGTCCCACGGAGGTTCGAAGCTTTTTAGGATTAGTCGGATATTACCGAAGGTTTATCCAAGGCTTTTCTTCGATCGCTAGTCCATTGACAGCTTTGACCCACAAAGGAGCTACTTATGCTTGGAGTGATAACCATAAAGAAGCATTCGAGGAGCTAAAAAAGAAGCTATGCGAGGCACCGATACTTTCTTTACCCGATGGAGTTGAAGACTTCGCTATTTATAGCGATGCGTCTGGTGTTGCATTGGGTTGTGTTTTGACCCAAAGAGAAAAGGTGATAGCATATGCGTCTCGACAGCTGAAAGAGCATGAAAAGAATTACCCGACTCATGATTTGGAGTTGGCAGCGGTAGTTTTCGCTCTGAAAATATGGAGGCATTACCTCTATGGCACGAAGTGCAAACTTTTCACTGATCATAAGAGTCTCCAATATCTCTTTAATCAGAAGGAATTGAATCTGAGGCAACGACGTTGGCTAGAATTACTTAAAGACTACGACTGTGAGATACTTTACCACCCCGGTAAAGCTAATGTTGTTGCTGATGCTCTCAGTCGGAAAGTCAATATTGAAAGGAGAAGGCCAAGAGCGTTGAGAATTGAAGTTGTCTCGATAATTGTGGAGAGTATAAAGAAAGCTCAAGAGGAAGCTTCTGAGAAAAATGACCGAAAGGAGGAATGTTTGGGTAAAACGTTGGTGTTTGATACTAACGGTCATTGACTGAGGGTATTCCAAGATCGTATTTGGGTACCTAAGTCAGGAGGAATTAGGGATCTTCTGATGGAAGAAGATCACAAGACCATGTACTCGATTCATCCCGGTAGCACTAAAATGTATTAGGACCTGAAACCCTACTACTGGTGGCCGACGATGAAGCTTGATGTTGCAAAGTATGTGGCTGAGTGTGTGACTTGTGCGAGAGTAAAGACACAACATCAGAAACCTTACGGGAGTTTAGAACCATTGCCTGTGCCTATGGGTAAGTGGGAAGATATTGCTATGGATTTTGTCACTAAACTGCCCAGAACAAGGAATGGTCACGACATGATTTGGGTGGTCGTTGATCGATTCACTAAGAGTGCGCATTTCATAACGGCCAAGGAGAAATGGTCTATGGAGAAGCTTGCAAATTCTTACATGAGGGAAATTGTGAGGCTTCACGATGTTCCATTAACGATTGTATCGGATCGTGATAGCCGTTTCACCTCAGGGTTTTGGAAAAGTCTACAAGAGGAAATGGGTACCAAGTTATGTTTAAGCACAGCTTACCATCCGCAGACTGATGGTCAGAGTGAAAGAACGATACAAAGACTTGAAGATATGCTAAGAGCATGTACCTTGGAATTCCTAGGTAATTGGGATGAACATTTACCATTGGTAGAATTTTCCTATAATAATAGTTTTCACTCGAGCATTAAGATGGCACCTTATCAAGCTTTGTACGGACAGAAGTGTCGTACGTCGTCTTGTTGGCTTGAGGCTGGGGAAAAACAGTTTATGGGACCAGAGATGGTTCATCAAACTGCTGAAAAGTTGAAAATAATTAGAGAAAAAATGTTAGCAGCTCAAGATCGTCAAAAGAGCTATGCTGACAAGAAGCGAAGACCGATGACTTTTGAGATTGGAGATTCGGTTTTGCTTAAATTCTCGTCGTGGAAGGGACTTATAAGATTTGGTAAAAGGGGAAAGTTGAGTCCAAGGTTTATTGGACCGTTTAAAGTTCTTCAGAGAGTTGGGAACCAAGCTTATAAGCTTGAACTACCAGAAGAACTGAATGGAATTCACAACACTTTTCATGTGTGTTATTTAATGAAGTTCACGGGAGAAGTTCCCGATATAATTCCAATTTCTGAATTGAGAATTGATGAGAACAAAAGGTTGATTGAAGAACCAGAGGCAATTGTTGACCGAAAGACTAAGAAGTTGCGACACAAAATGGTTGGGTTAGTGCTTGTCCGATGGAAACACACGAATGGGCCGAATCTCACCTGGGAGACGGAGAGTGACATGTTGAGTCGCTATCCGCATTTGTTTGTTGATGTGTGATTCCGGGGACGGAATCATTCTAAGGTGGAGAGAATTGTAACGCCTGTGTTTCTGGGCTTGTCACTTTTAGCAATGTAATAGTCTAGGTTAACCTTTGTAACCCGTTTTGAAATAATAAGATTGTATTATTTGAGTATTATGTGTTTCGGTGCTTAATTGCTTAATTATGTGGTTTGATTAATTAAGAATAAAAATAAGCGTCAAAATTTAAGTGTAAAATAAACTTAATATCTTTGAATAATGTTGTAGTAGTTGAAACGAGGTTTCCGAATATATTTAGAACGCCCAAATCTGACTTCGTATGAGTAAGTTATGATTTATCGAAGTTTCGGCTTAGCGGTGTGCAGCCCGAAATACTCGATTTGAGATCGAGCGGTTTTTAGCCGAAGCAATCTAAATGAGAATCGAAGATCTCATTGTTGGTATCGAAGCGATAAAAAGTTAGGCGAGAACGGACGTCAAACAAAGA
Source organism: Lactuca serriola (assembly GCF_051521515.1). Taxonomy (NCBI): domain Eukaryota; kingdom Viridiplantae; phylum Streptophyta; class Magnoliopsida; order Asterales; family Asteraceae; genus Lactuca; species Lactuca serriola. The sequence continues at coordinate 1,815,190 of NC_136413.1, forward strand.
AGTTATGAATTTATAACGAAGTTTTCTGTCGCGGCCTATTAAAAATAAATAATAGAAATAAATTCGAAATTAGCCGACGAAGTCTAAACGAAAGTTGTAGAGCGTGGTCTCACCTTCGCGTGGATATAAAGAACGTCGAAAACGGAGTTCGTATGCGAAAGTTATGAATTTCCGAAGTTTATTAATTATTTTGTATTTAAATTTAAATAGAAATTCGGAAGCATTATCCGAGGACGAGTCACCGATCTGATCCGAGGTACGCGCCGCGTACTCGAGTACGCCCTGCGTACTCCGAAGTGTCGACATTCGCAGCAAGTGGCTTCGGATGAAGAACGCCATGATGCATTCGGACCAGTACGCCCCGCGTACTGGCGTACGCCCCACGTACTCCGAGGCTCCAGCCTCCTATAAATAGGAACCGAAGGCAGCCGAGTCTTTTGCCAATTTCTTCTCTTCTCTTTTCCGTTTTGCATCGTTTTGCGTGTCAGAAATATCCCGAAGCCCCGGTATCATACTCAAGCCCCGAGGCAAGTCCCGAGATCCCGAAGATCCCGAGAAATGCGGTTCCCGAGCTGAAGCTCTGCCCGCGAGAAGTCGATTTTTGTGAAGATCTACCAGATCTGCTGAGGATTACTACTTCTGCAAGTCGTAGTGCTGTCCGATCATCTTCTGATCAAGTGAGTGTATACTACTGTTGAGATCAAAATAATAACTTTTAATCTATAAAGATCGATTAGATCGTGAACAAGTATATGAATATGAAACGCAAGAACACAATATAAATAACAAGGCAGAACGAAATAATAAGAACAAACAGCTTGAATCAAACGTGTCGAATGATTAAACAAAATCCTTAGAAGAGCTCGATTAAGAACATCAACTGTAAAGGATTGGAAGATTACAAGAGCACAATTTCGTAAACTCTGGAACGCTAAACCAGAAATCTTGAATCTTAAATCTTAACCTAATATGCATGCAAGCGATAACTTATATACAATACATAAAAAGGCTCTAGGTTGGACAGGCCCAAACCGGAGAATACTAGGCTAATCTATGAGCCCAAAGGACGCAATACAAAACAGAACTTCAGCCCAACAATCTCCCCCTTTGCGTCAATTTGGAGCGAGACCATCACTTCGTACTTGGGCCGGCAGCTGAAACTGGTACCTTCTTCTTCACGGTACTAAACAGACACTTGGTTATGGAAAGGATGGTCTGTCTAAACCGGATGTACCAATTGATCATATCTTCAAAATATTTGATGTCATCAGCCGAATTGTCCTTACACCGCTTGACGATAGATAGAACGTGTTCCAAGCAGGGAGTGGTGTAGAGGTGCTTGTCAGCTAACGCGAATAGACATTTCTGTCCTTCGGCTCTGGTGAACATCACAGAGTTTCGCCTCGAATCAATCTTGCCCATTTTCATCGTGTTTAGATCACTGGCCGATCCCACAGGCTTGACTTTCGGTTTCTTCTTAAACACTGTGGAAACCTCCTGATCCATTAAGGCCACCTCCATGATATAGCATGCCAGCATCCTTTTGACATGGTCTAAGATGGGACCATATTCGGCTTCGTTTGTCAGCAAGATATTGTACAAGACTATCCAATCATGAGGGTTCAGATTGGGCAGATCCGCCAGAGAGATCATGTGAGCAGTTCTTGCAGATCCTCGGATGAGCTTGAACTTGACGTTTGTGAATCTCCCCACGGCAAACGGCTTCATCACCCGAACATTGACAATCTTCTGGGCGCTCCATGTAAGGAATTGAGGGCGAGCGGCCTCCAGATAAAAGTCAATGAGCTCCCTGTCAAGCTCATCGTTCGGATGCGGGACTTCGAAAATGTTGGAGAAGGCGTGGAAGATGAACGCCTTTCGAGTCAGCGGCATATCAAATTGCGAATCGACCGAGTTGATGCAGTCGAATGATATCACCGGCTCGAGCCATAGTATGCTTGGAGTCTCTATGGCCTCTTTTATCAGTCGATCCCTGGTCCAGGCAGGGAAGAGCAGCTTTCGGCTCTCAAGGAGATCGTTGGCTTCTTTTTGTTTACGTTCGGCTTCTTCAGCTTCACGTGCCACACGACTGACATCGTCATCAGTATTGCGACTGTTCTTTCTCTTTAACATGTCCGCAATAGTCTCCTTGTCTTCATCTTCATCTTCATCTTCATCTCCTCCCTCTGCAATGTTTTTGCCCTTGTCCTTCACACCCGAACCCGAGGCATGACCAGTTGGGGGTGGTTCGGTTGTGTGAGTTGCTTTAGAGGAAGGAGGTGGTTTCGATCCTTTCTTCTCATCTCCCCCTTGTTTCGGAATGGACACGAAACTGGGTAGGCCTTCAATTTTACTCAAGAGAGCCATGGCCGGAGAGAGTTTCTCAGCGAGGGTACGCCTCACCGAGTGATTGAGAATGGGGTCGTGTGCTTCCAGGATGTTTGACAGAGCGGCGTGGACATCCGAAACACACGTCTTGATGATTTCCCTTTCGGATCGAAAAGCCTCCAATTGTTGTTCGGAGTTGGAAAGTTGGGTGCTCTTGACCTTGAGGGCAGTAGTCTTACTTGCCAGGACGTCCATCAGTTTATTTTCAGCCGCAAGATCCTCTTGTAGCTTTGCCAAGCGGGCTTCAATGGAGGCACGGAGTGCCGAGTTGTCATCGCTAAGGTTTTGTCTGAGGGTAGCGAACGAGGATAACTCCGTCTTTACAAACTGGGCCAATTGATTAACAAGTGGTTCCAGAGTTGTTTTGGTGGCTTCGGCGCTTTCCTGCATAGACTGCAGCAGGATTGTAGCGTCATGGAATAGTTTATCGACTTTTTCGGTCGCAGCCTCACAAGCTCGGGTGGAGGCGTCTATTGCAGCAGTAGCAGAGGCCACTGAGTCATGTTGAGCCCTAGAGAAGGCATCAACTATCCTCTGAAGGGCAGCTTCAGATAAGGATGACTGCTGATTGGAAGAGGAGGCGAGAAGTTGATCAACCTTCTCGTTCAGCTCGCGGAGATGCTTCTTGGTTACAGGAGCATCATCCTCCTCATCACTTTGAACTTGAAACGGACTATAGTAGACCGAATCAAAGTTCAGATGGTCACCACCGAGGTATTGATCATCGCCATCGGAGGCGTCTTCTGGAGATGGAGATGGTGGTGAAGCTGGGGGTGTTATGGGTTTGGTTGGTGCAGGTTGAGTAGGTGGGGGGTTAGTTTCGGGTGGTGGTTGTGTATGGGTTTCGGTTTGTGGAGGTTCGGTTACGGGAGGGGTTTCGGTTACAGGTGGTGTTTCGGTTGAGGTGGTGAATATGGGTGGTGGTATAGGGAATGAGGTTGGTGGTATAGTAGGGGTTATGGTGGGAATGGAAATAGGAATTGTGGGTGGAGGGGAAGGAACTGGGGATTGGTGAAGTTCCATCTCCGGGGTTGGGGACCGAGGGGGTGTGTTACCTCTTTGTGGAGATGAGTCTCCTTGTGACCCCTCAGAGTCCGAACTCCTACTTTCGGATTCACTGGAGGTTGACGAAAGGACGAGCGTCCGTTTCGGTTGGGTCTTCCTCCTTTTCGGTTTTGGAGAGGAGGCAGCTTTCGGTTGTTTACGTTTCTTGGGAGTGGGTTTTGGGGCTTTTGATGGTTTCTTCCCCTTGTCTGCCTTCTTACCCCTTGCCACCGGTTTGTCAGCATCATGAATTGATCGCAGCATGTCCGGTGTCAGTTCCCTTGGACCAGATGGCCCTAACTCCTTGATCGTTTTGATCAGACTGCTTTCTGATGGCACACTACCATACATCGACTCCGGGATAGAGCCAATGAAGGAGAATTTCGATGCAGCAGATACGATGATCTTCGTGGTGTGGAACGTACCAATCGAAGACATCGGTGCACCGTCAGCAGTTTGGACGTCAAACCGGTCCATGGCCCATCTTGTGATCAAGATCCAGAACCGGGCCAGCGACACTTCAGAGTGTCGAGAAGTTGAAGAAAGGCTCTGAATCAGCTGCTGCCAAAGGACAAACCCGTAGTCGAGGTTGAGCCCGTTGTATACCCCATACATGATTGACAGGAAAAGACGACTAGCCCCGTCCGATCCTGAGCTTCGTTCTGACAGTCCCTTGAAGAGAATTGTGAATAACCCATTCCATTGGGGCGGTAGGCATGACTTCTTGAATCTGGCAACGGAGGTGAGAACTTCCGTGTAGCCCATGTTGTAGAACATGCTGTAGAGCATACCAACCAGAATTGTCTCCGGGTGAACACGCGATGGGTCAACAGCAAACCCAAGCATAGAGCAGAAGCGGGAACGAGAAATCGACGTCTTATGTTCCGCCACTTCGAAAAAGATCCTGTCGACGCCCTTGTCGTAGTAGGCCGTCGCATAGACCTGAGATAGAGCCACCATTGGCACCGTTTCAATCTTGGACAATGCCGGAGCAAGTTGGGAGTACTTGAGGCATTCAATAATCGGCGACATGTAGGGATCATAGGCTAGTGGGTTCAGATCAATGACAAGGCATTGTTGAGGTCTGATGGGGAGAATCTGAGAAGTAGCATGGACGGAAGAGGATTCAGCCATTGTTGCAGGTTGGAGAAGAAGATAACCGGGAGAGAGTTTGGAAGTATTTTGCTTTGGAAATTATGGGGCAGTAAAGAGGTAAAAGGTGGGCTGGAAGGGTTTTTATAGTAGGTGAGAGGAGAGAGAAAGATCGATTCAAATATTTTATGGAAATATGGAAGGGTATTTGAGTGACTGATTGGTGATAGTTGGGACGTGCGATGATCACGTAGGAGAGAGAGTGTCAGATTCCTAGGATCACGCCGCCCAATAAGCGCCGGTTTAGAGAGATGAAACGTTTCTATTTCCACACGCGCCATTAATGCCTGATGGATGACGCTTCAATATTGTACACGCGTCCAATAGTGTCAGAAAAAGTGCGGCCTCTTCAAATTCACGCGCCCGCCTTTTTACCGTCGTTTGAATTTCTATCCTTTGAACTTCTGCCGCGTCAGCATCTTTTGTCTCTTCCCCTTTTTAACTTTCTGTCTTTTGAATAGAACGCCCACGTGGATTATTGGTAACCAAAACTTCATTATGAACAATCCATTAATTATCCAGCCTGTAAAATAATTAGTAACAGAATTTTTGAAAATCTAGGATTTTCGTGCTAAGAGTGTAAAAGATAAGGAAATAAAGCAACTCTTTTTGGAATAATCTGTGATGTCAATTATGACACGAAACTGATGATCCCGGGCACGAATCTCTTCTTTCAAGATCAAGAGAGACCTTAAAGTGTTAGTGTGGAATCCCGTTGAATTACGATCAAACATTTATTAATAAATGTTGAAAGGCTTCTTTTAATAAGATAAAATAATGGTGGTTTCGCTTTGATTCAACAATTCAATTCTTGATATAAGAACGAATGTGAACAAAGTACTTGTGAGACCAGTGTAGTCTGTTGAACAAGTAGGTTGGAGTTTTTTTTTTTTTTTTTTTTTTTTTTTTTTTTTATAAGTGACTTGGATGAATATGAAATCTCAGATAAAAAATTAAAACTGGATCCCTTGGGAAGAAATGTTATGGTGTGTAACAATTTCATTGGAACCACGCAAAAAGAAAAGAAATTGAGATTTCATGAAGGTACATTCGTCAATTCATTGGTAAAAACTTGATCAAATTAATTTGTCACCGTCAATTCTTTGGTGTTGAATTTTGGGTTTCACTCAGCTCGTAGTGGCACGAAACTAAGATCATGAACACAGATGTTGCGTAACCATAAACCTCAGTGGTAGTTTCTGAGAGTCTCTAGGGTTACAGTGATGAAACGAATGTTATGGAGAAGTGTAATGGGGATGGTAAAAGAAGACATAGTACCTCTGCTGTGAAAGAAAGGACCAAGCAGGAGACTCTTAACTCATGTGAGAAGAGTGTGAGGTAGCTCACGATTAGAATAAATAAGTTAGCCTTATTGGGAAGACAAGGTTTGTGTATACCAAGTCGTGAAGGCAATTATTCAAAATCTTATGAGGCTTGGGACACATACAGCAGCATGCTTCTAGGGACACTTAAGTAATTCAGCAAATATATCCCCATAAGTAAACGAACATACAAAAAAAATATTTTTGGAGTGTTTGAAATTTATATATAAAAAAAATAAAAATAAAATTAAAAAAGAATAAAAAAAAATAGAAAAGATTAAAAATAAGACAAGAAAAAAAAAACTTTTGATTAAAAAAAAATTGGAAAACCGAACCAGAACGTTCGGTTGATTTCGGTTGGAAAAAGTTGAAAAACCGAACCCGAACCTTCGGTTGGTTTCGGTTCAGGAAAATTTTGGAAAACCGAACCCGAACCTTCGGTTGGTTTCGGTTCTTGAAAATTTTGAAAAACCGAACCCGAACCTTCGGTTGGTTTCGGTTCTTGAAAATTTTGAAAAACCGAACCCGAACCTTCGGTTGGTTTCGGTTTTTGGAAAATTTTAAGAAACCAAGAAGTTTAGTTATGCAATAAAAAAAACTTTTTACATAAAGAAAAACAAATTTTGCACAAGAAATATACAACTTAGAAAATCTACCTTTGAATTAATGAGCGAGTGAAATGGTTGAACCGAACCCGAACGTTCGGTTGGTTTCGCTTCTTACGTTTGAGATTGAGAGGTAGTGTGAGGTACTGACTCTGATTCCATCATACCTAGTCCTTGCAAAATTTTATTGAATGAGGCTTCTGGAAGAGCTTTGGTGAAGACGTCAGCCAGTTGATCAGTGGTTCTTACGAAGTGAACTTCGACATTTCCATCTTCCACATGATCTTTGATGAAGTGATACCTCAGTGCTATGTGTTTGGTTTTAGAGTGTTGCACCGGGTTATGACAGATCCTAATTGCACTTTCAGAGTCGCAATATAGAGGGATCTTCTTCATATTGAGTCCATAGTCTCGAAGTTGACTCTGGATCCAAATCACTTGTGATGTGCAGGATGCAGCGGCAATGTATTCCGCTTCAGCAGTAGACAGCGACACACATGTTTGTTTCTTGGATTGCCAGCTGACCAACTTCCCATCAAGAAATTGACAGCCACCAGTTGTGCTTTTGCGGTCGAGTCCACATCCTCCAAGGTCTGCATCAGAATAGGCTTGAACGAAGAAGCCAGAGTTGGATGGATACCATAGACCCAAGGAGGCGGTTCGCTTGAGATAGCGTAGGATGTTCTTCACTGCCAGCATGTGAGGTTCGCGTGGGTTAGCCTGAAATCGAGCACAATAACATACAGAAAACATGATATCAGGCCTGCTAGCAGTTAGATACATCAGTGAGCCTATCATTTGACGATAGAGCGTGATGTCGACAGCCGGTTTATCCAGTGAAGGGGTAAGTTTGGTGCCGAATGCCATAGGGACTTTGACTTTTGAGTCTCCCATCATGCCAAACTTTGCTAGGAGAGTCTTCGTGTAAGCTTCCTGATTGATAAAGATGCCTTCGGGTCCCTGTCTTATATTTAAACCAAGGAAAAAATTAATAGGACCCATTGAGCTCATTTCAAACTTAGTCTCCATCAACTTTCTGAATTCAGCTGTTAAGCTGGGATTCGTAGAGCCAAAGATGATGTCATCGACATAAATTTGAACTATCATAAGGTGGTTACCTTCCTTTTTGCGAAAGAAGGTTGGGTCAACCAAACCTTGTTTGAATTTGGACATCTTTAAAAATTTTGTAAGCGTTTCATACCAGGCTCTCGGAGCTTGTTTGAGGCCGTACACAGCTTTATCCAGAATGTAGCAATGATTTGGATATTTTTCATTCACGAACCCAGGAGGTTGCTCCACATACACGGTTTCTTCAAGTTCTCCATTGAGAAATGCGCACTTGACGTCCATTTGGAAGACCTCAAAGTTTTTGTGAGCAGCATAGGCCAGAAATATTCTAACCGATTCTAGCCTAGCTACTGGAGCGAACGTCTCTTCATAATCTATCCCTTCCTCCTGACAGTATCCTTTGACAACCAGGCGAGCCTTGTTTCGAATGACATTACCTTCCTTGTCCATTTTGTTTCTAAAGACCCATTTAAGACCAACAACCGAAGCATCTGGAGGAGTTGGAATGAGGCGCCAGACTTTGTTCCTTTCAAACTCATTCAGTTCGTCTTGCATCGCTTGAACCCAATCAGAGTGATCGAGGGCAGTGTTCACTGTCTTCGGTTCGACTTTTGATACAAATGAGTTAAACATACAAAACTCAACTTTTGAGAATAAGGATGTCTGTTTTGCCTTCAGTTGAGATCGGGTCAGAACCTTTTCAGATACATCACCAACTACTTGAGAGATAGGATGATCTCTGGTCCATTTTGTAAGAGGAGGGTAATTCGGATCAAAGGATGGATCTAGTTCAGCGTTGATCATCTCTTCAGGCTCGGATTGGCTATCAAAATCTAGAGTCATATCATCATGCTCCCCTTCAATTGATGAGTCTTGACAAGCATGAGGTTCAGGGGTTTCTTGTGGTGCTGGATTTTCAGCCATTGAAGCACCTTCGTTTGGAGGGGCATCTTCGGTTGGAGAGTTACCTTCGCTTGATGAAGGACCTTCGGTTGAAGTAGTAGAGCTTGGCTCCCCCTGGACTTGTGAGCTAGGCTCCCCCTCGACAAGAGAACTTGGTTCCCCCTCGACTGAAGCATTGTTGGTTGGAGATTCATCAGTAGGCGATTCTCCTTCATGCATTCTTCTTGCAGCATCTTCGACAATCTGCTTCATATGATCTATTTTGTTGTCGGCTGCCCTTGCTTCTGAGAGAGAAGCTTTTTCCGGATTATCAAAGAGATCCAGAAAATTCTCGTACATATTGGCGATTGAGATTGTGACTTGACCAGTTTGAGGGAAGATTTCCCTGACAGTGTCATCTATGGCCTGTAGCTTCTTGACATAGCTATCGTCGAACGTCACATAGTATGTTTCTTCAATCCTTCTTGATCGTTTTTTTAGGACTCTGTACGCCTTTGAAGTGAGTGAGTAACCCAGAAAGATTCCCTCGTCGGCTTTGACATCAAACTTGTTGCGGTGTTCTTTAGAGTTAAAGATGAAACACCTTGAGCCAAAAACGTGGAAAAATTTCACATTGGGCTTCCTGTTGTTTAGTATCTCATATGGTGTGAGCGTGAATCGCTTGTTGAGATAGGACCTGTTTTGTGTATAACAAGCAGCAGAAATAGCATCAGCCCAAAAATATAGAGGTAAGGAAGCGAAACTTAACATAGTTCGGGCAGCTTCACACAGAGATCGGTTTCGTCTTTCGACTATTCCATTCTGCTGTGGTGTGTAGGGAGCTGAGAAATTATGGCTAATTCCCTTTTCTGCAAGGAACGCTTCAAACTCCCTGTTCTTGAATTCGAGACCATTGTCGCTCCTGATGTTGCGAACGACCTTCTTGAGCTGGACTTCAATTTGCTTGATAAACACTTTCAGCTTTTGAGTCGCTTCAGATTTGAGCTTTAGAAAGAACACCCATGTAAATCTAGAGAAGTCATCAACGACAACAAGAATGTACTTGCTACCACCGATGCTTTCAATAGATGAAGGACCACATAAATCGATATGAAGCAATTCGAGTGGTTCAACAACTTTTGTGTTAACAATGGATGGGTGACTTTGACGACTCTGCTTTCCCATTTCACATGCAGCACATAAATGTTCTCTGTCAAATTTGAGCAAAGGAAGACCCCTAACATGACCTCCAGTGACAAGTTGGTTAATATCTTTGAAATTGAGATGAGAGAGTCTTCTGTGCCACAACCAGCTTTCGTCGGATTGAGCCTTAGATAGCAGACAAATAGCTGGGTTTCCTTTGATGGGTTTCATGTTCAGCGGAAACATTTCACCCTTTCGCTCTGACTTCAGAATCACTTTCTTTGTTGTTTTCTCTATGATTTCAGAACCTTCATCATCGAATGAAACTTTGAGACCTGTACCTCCAACAAGCTGAGATACACTGATGAGGTTGTGTTGAAGTCCTTCCACATGGGCCACCTTTCTTATGGTAAAATCACCATTCGTTATCATCCCATATCCCTTTATGGTGCCGAAAGAGTTATTTCCAAACTTAACGTTGCCACCATTTGCAAGAGATCTGTATTCCCTGAGTTCCTCCTTCCTTCCTGTCATGTGACGCGAGCAGCCACTGTCGATGTACCATTCTTCGTCAAACTGCTCGTCACTTATAACCTGCAAAAATTAAGCAGATTTAGGAACCCAAAGTTTCTTGGGTCCATGTGAGGTTTTCATGGGAACAGGAATAGTTAGAGAGATATCAACAAGATATGTTCTTTTAATTAAAGTTGTTTCATCTTTCTTTTTAATGGTGAAAACTTTTATTTTGTTAGGATTAGTTGTGTTCGCTTTAGACTCAGGTTTGAATTCACCGACTTTCTGCTTTTCCTTCTTTTCAGCAGATGGACGTGGTTTTTGAGAACCCATGGAATTAGTGTTAGAGCTAGATGGGGAAGAACAAGAAGAATTAGGAAGAGAGGATTTGGATTTGGATGGAGATGTCTTCCTTGCTGATGACTCTAGGTGACCCTTTTGCTTTTGATCATGGGTGGGTTTAACCTTTGAGTCTTGTTCTCTTCTGACTGCAGAACCGAACCTCTGAGTTCGGTTGGAGTTGTTCATGGAACCGAACCTTTGGTTTCGGTTGAAATCCTTTTCAGAACCGAACCTTTGCTTTCGGTTAGAATTCTCTTGCGAACCGAACCTTGGCTTTTGGTTGGTATCTTCTTGCGAACCGAACCTTGGCTTTCGGTTGGTATCTTCTTGCGAACCGAACCTTGGCTTTCGGTTGGTATCTTCTTGCGAACCGAACCTTGGCTTTCTTACGGGATTATTTTCATACTTCAGATTCTTGTCCTTGTGTGAATAGTATGCATTCTGGGAGTGCCAGAATTGTTTCCTTTCAGAAAGGTTTTTCCTGTATCTTAGGTTCCTTTCTATCTTTTTATCCCTCATTTGTTTAGGTTGATGATGAACGTTCGCTTTCGCTTTTGATGTATCCTTTGCTGATTCCTTTTGAACTTTAGGAGTTTTGCTTTGAAACGAGGGAGCAGAGGGAATATCTGAAGAAGATTCAGTTTGTCCTGAGGAAGTGGAAGGAGTATCTGATGAAGTTTCACTTCGAGCTGTTGGCGTTGAAGGAATGTCTTCTTTTACTGAATGATCAACCTCTTGAGGAGTGTCTTTTGTACCACTTGTGCATGGTTCACTGAAATTATCAGGCTTGTTCAAGGGTTCAGGTATGTATCTCCCTTTCTTCATCCAAGAGGTTCTTTCAGATAGGCCAACGGTTTCGTTTCCATTGTCAATAGGAGCTTCCCAGAAGAACTCATCACAGCCATCAGCATTGTCTTCGTTAACAATAGCCGTGAGTTCAGCTGTCTGATGTTCGGTTACTCCAGTCACTTTGTATACCTGATTCGGAGTGGTTCTGACCTTTTGATAGACAACAGCCTTTTCTACTAATTTCGGGGACTTTTGTTGGGACATTCTAGCGAATTCCACAGAATTTTCAGAAATAAGATTTTTGTGGTTTTCAGTTTCGCTTTTCACAAATTCTGAGCAGTCAACCGTATCCTCTACAGAAATTTCACTCATGTTTTCGTCCTCGTTAAGCTCAGATGCATTTTCAACATCAATTTTATTTACTGAGCTTACTTTGGCATTTAGAGAGTCAAACTTTTGTATGGTTTCGGTTCTCAGTTTAAGTCTATCATTTTCGTCCAACAGATTTTTGAGCATGTCCTTATGGTCTTTGGATTTAATGAAGGACTCAATTTTGTCCAGTCCAATTTGATAAGTTGGGTTGACATCATCAGACGAAATCACACTCTCACAATTGTAAGCTTCAGCATCGATTTCATCCTCCTTAAATTCTAGGAATGGTAAAATCATACGGTGGATCTTTTTGCCTATCTCACAGTCCAAATGCAGCTGAGTAATATTGGAATATAAACGTTTAGCTATTAAACAAAAAACATTTCGTTGTTTTAACAATTTCAAATTGTCTCTCTGCAAATAAATGTTTTCGTCTTTGACTTTAATTAATTCCGACTCTTTTAACTCAATCCACATACGCCGCTCCTCACTCTTCGACGCCACCCTGCTTAATTGATCAGTCAGGTTAGAATTGGTGACTCTAGTTTGAGTTAAGCTACTATCTAAATGAGAAATTCTTGTGTTAACGTTTTTTAGTTCTTTCTCATATGAGGATGATGGTACTTTAGATGAAATAAAAACAGATTGTACCTTCTTTATCAGTTCATCAAGCTCATTGAACTGTTGGCTGAGTGGTTTGGCTGTGAAGCACATATCTTCTTGCGCTTTCGGTCCATTGCTTCCTCCATCGGTATTGTATCCCCTCATTTGAGATGCGCTTGACACCATGAAGCATTTTCCACCACTGCTTTCCTCCTTAGCCATATAAGCCTTTCCATGATTAGGCTTCCTCACTTCTTCGTCTTCTGAGTCAGTAGACCAAACTTCGGTGCTACCGAACTCATCGTTATTAACCGAACCCTGCACAATAAGAGCATTAATAGAAGGGTTAGCGGTAGACTTTTTCTTCCTCAACTCATCCCACCTCTTCTGCAGTACGGCTTCCTCATCCTTTCCATCGTCCTTTTCAGCCATCTTCCTAAGAACACAGTCCTTAGCATAGTGGTTCTTGCCACCACAGTAGAAGCAGCTTACTCCTGAATCGCCATCTGCCTTCGGTTCCTTCTTGGACTCCTCAGCCTTCGGTTCATTGTTTGCCTTTTCAGAGCTATAACTCCCCTGCCAGTTTCGGTTTTTGTTGCTGGGGAATCTCTTCTTTATGAACCTCTTAGGATTGGATACCATCATGGCATAATCCTCAGTTGTGAGGTCATATTCTTCCAAGTTGAGCTCTTCATCCTCCATCACGGCTTTACTTTTAGAAAGGAGGGCCAACGAACCAAGACTGGACACAACAATCTTCTCTTGAACAACAATCTTCTCTTGGGACTTTAGAATACCCACCAGTTTCGCCAAAGAGTATGATTTAAACTGTTCATGGGCCTTGACTGTAGACACTACTGCTCTCCATTCCGATCTCAATCCGTTCAAGAAAGTAACCTTTTGTTCGATGAGCTTCCTTTCAATGTCGTGTTTGATCATCTTGCTGAGAAGATGATTAAAGCGATCAAACGTCTGGGTCACGGTTTCTTCAGCCCCTTGCCTGAATTCTCCAAACTCAGATAGAAGCAAGGTTTGGATGGAGTGTTCAAGATCTTCGTCTGTTGAATACAGTTCGCGAAGTCTATCCCACACTTCCTTTGCCGTAGTGCATGAGCTGACTAGTCTGAATGTGTCGGACTGAAGGGCGAATCTGATCAACCTTAGTGCCTTAATATTGCACTGGAATTTATCTTTCTCATCCTGCGCAATATTCGTCACGTCCTTGAGCAAATCGTTGTATTCTTTTTGCGTCTTAATAACTCTGGATGTCGCGGAATGAGAAAATGGTCCATTGATAATGGCTTCCCATATGAGAAAACCATTGTCCTCCGATCCAATCACGTAATCTTCAAAATGATGTGCCCATACTTCATAGTCATGGGTGTATAAGATTGGAATCTTTGTCGTCGAACCAATGCTGTTGGAAATATTAATAGGGTTTGATTGCGTTGCGTCCATAACGATCGTAATAACCTGTTCAAAGATCAGACTTGTAATAAAGCAAATTAGGGCAAAACAATAAATACTAAGATACGTCAATTAAGATGACGGCTCAATAAATATCGATGATTGCGGAAAACCCTAATAAAATTCTTTTTCACAGAAAAGAAGTGTATCGATTACACAGCCTCCCGCTCTGATACCAATTGTTGAGATCAAAATAATAACTTTTAATCTATAAAGATCGATTAGATCGTGAACAAGTATATGAATATGAAACGCAAGAACACAATATAAATAACAAGGCAGAACGAAATAATAAGAACAAACAGCTTGAATCAAACGTGTCGAATGATTAAACAAAATCCTTAGAAGAGCTCGATTAAGAACATCAACTGTAAAGGATTGGAAGATTACAAGAGCACCATTTCGTAAACTCTGGAACGCTAAACCAGAAATCTTGAATCTTAAATCTTAACCTAATATGCATGCAAGCGATAACTTATATACAATACATAAAAAGGCTCTAGGTTGGACAGGCCCAAACCGGAGAATACTAGGCTAATCTATGAGCCCAAAGGACGCAATACAAAACAGAACTTCAGCCCAACAACTACCTTTCATAAACACGATAATAATACAAGTTTGGTTCGAGTGTATTAAGTATATTGTTGTTTATAAGTGTGAGTGTGTAGTTACCTTCTTCTAACACATAAATATTAAGTATTTTCTATAAAATATGTGCTATGTGTATAGTATATTGTTGTTTATATGTGTGAATGTGTATTCACTCTCTTCTATCTCATAGATATGATTTATTCTCTATGAGATATGTGTTATGTGTGTGTGTGCCTCATCTGTTATGTGGATTATGTGTTGATCAAAGCATGCTATACATGTTTTTTATCTATGTATAAAAATGTATATTTTTATCTACTAATATGTTGGGTAGAACATGGGTAGATAGTTGGTGTGTAATAAATAGATGAGAGGCCTCGTTGTTGTTTGATTTAGTCATCTAGCGGAGTTTAGATGACGACCACTGGCTATTCTAGACAGTCTTGTGGAAACATTAGCAGGTTCGCCACCTGTAGGTGTTAGTGAACTCGGGTGTTCATTCGCTGTACTCCATCCCCCTCATGGTTGCCTTATTTGACTTATATTGCTGAGGTACCCCCGAAGCATGTGTTGTCGCCCCGATGAAATATTCTTAGACTAGGTCCCTTGTGTTAGTTGTTTTAGGGACATAAAGTGAGAATAACGGGAATGGGTAATTGGGTTATTGTTGGTTGGTGAAAATTAAATATGATTATTTATTGTGGGTTGAAAACCCTATATGCTCACCAGGTTCCCAAGCCTAACCCACTCAGTTTTAATTGTATTACAGGAAGTGGCGCAAGGGCATGAGATGGATGAACCATCAGTTGTTTTGATTACAAGTCTGCATATGTTTATATTTGTTGAATGACTTGTAATGTATTCGTTTATGCTTATTGGTCTGTATCGGAACATGACACCCCGAGTTTTGATTATATAATGAAAAATACATTTCTTTTATGAAATGCTTCGGTAAACATTGTTTTATCATGTTTTGTTTTTGGGAACAAATTCCGCAAATCTTTCAAATCAAAAGGATTTACTCTGAAAATATTTTAAAAGCATAAATGAAAATCGGTCTTTTCTGGCCGAGATTTTGGGGATGTCACATTTGGTATCAGAGCATTAGTTTAAGCGAACTAGGAATTTGTAGGATTTCTAGACTTAAACTTAGAATGCTAAGTGGAATTTTGAGATGTGTGTCTGTGATGAAGGAACCTCTACCGCTGGCGCTCAACCCGAGGAGGAAACTCCGGTTGAACCAGTTGACGAGTCATTACCTCTTAGACGTTCCAAAAGAGTTAGAGTTCAACCCCAGTTTTATGGTTTTCATATTACTACTGAAGGGGACACGTATATTAGTGATGGTACACTAATAAATCTAGATGAACCTAATTGCTATAAGGAAGCCATGGCAGGCCCGGAGTCTGCAAAATGGAAAGAGGCGATGGACAGCGAGATTCTGTCCATGTGTGACAACCAAGTTTGGAATTTGGTTGACAATGTGCCCGGACGTAAAACCGTTGGGTGCAAATGGATCTTCAAGAAGAAGACCGACGTGGATGGGAATGTGCACACGTATAAAGCGCGATTGGTGGCGAAGGGCTTTACTCAAACTCCCGGAGTTGACTATGATGAGACCTTCTCACCAGTTGCTAAGATAAAATCTATTAGGGTGATGCTAGCTATTGCCGCATTTCATGATTATGAGATATGGCAAATGGATGTCAAGACCGCTTTCCTTAATGGGAAGTTGGCTGATGATGTTTACATGGCTCAGCCAGAGGGTTTTGTCGATCCGAAGCATCCAAATAGAGTGTGCAAGCTTCAGAAGTCCATTTATGGACTTAAGCAAGAATCTCATAGATGGAATCTTTGCTTTGATGAGAAAGTCAAAGAGTTTGGATTTGTACGAAGCGAAGATGAATCATGTGTATATGTCAAAGCCAGTGGGAGCATAGTTAGCTTTCTCGTTTTGTATGTCGATGACATACTACTCATGGGAAACGACATCCCGACTCTACAGGAAGTTAAGTCCTTGCTCGGGAAGTGTTTCGCTATGAAGGACCTCGGAGAGGCTTCCTATATTTTGGGAATAGGGATAGTGAGAGAAAGAAGTAAGAGACTAATAGGACATAGTCAGAATACTTACTTAGATAAAGTACTAAAACGTTTTAGTATGGAAAACTCGAAGAAGGGAGAGCTACCGATACAGAGTAATACCAAGTTGAGTAAGACTCAAAGTCTGAGTACCGAAACCGAGATAGATGAGATGAGCCAAGTACCTTACGCTTCCTCAGTTGGGTCGATCATGTATGCTATGAATTGTACTCGACCTGATGTGGCCTTTGCTTTGAGCATGGTTAGTAGATATTAAGGGAATCCTGGAAGAGTGGATTGGATTGCGGTGAGGAGCATCCTTAAGTACCTTCGGAGGACCAAGGAATGGTTTCTAGTCCTCGGAGGGAGTGATGACTTAAAGGTGTGAGGGTATAGTGACGCCAGTTTCCAGACCGACAGGGACAACTACCGTTCATAATCGGGATGGATCTTTACCCTTAATGGAGGAGCGGTAACTTGGAAAAGTTCCAAGCAGGAAACTGTAGCTGATTCAACGTGCGAATCAGAATACATTGCATCGAGCAAAGCGTCAAAGGAGGCAATATGGTTGAAGAACTTCATTGGCGATCTTGGAGTTGTGCCTGCTATAAAGGAGCCCATGGAAACTTTCTGTGATAATGAAGGAGCGGTTTCCTTGACCAAGGAACCGAGGGATCATGGTAGATCTTGGCATATCGACAGAAAATATCACTTTATTAGACATCGAGTAGAAGAAGGACACCTCGTGGTTAAGAGAATATCATCAGAAGATAACCCAGCAGATCCGCTTACGAAGGGACTGAGCAGGATTAAGCACTTGCAGCATGCTAGGAGTATTGGGTTGAAGGATGATATTAGTTTAGATTAGATAGTATTAGAAACATGTAATAGATAAATATAATTGACATTTGATGATTAAATAAAGGAGTATTATTTATAAGTAAAGTTACTGTCTTATGTTAATTGTTTAGCTATTGTTTCACTTTGCATGTTTTGACTTCCAGAATAATTGAGTTTATTAAGAATAATCAAATTATTCAAACAGTCCACAATCGTTCATATGTTAGAAGTAGGTATGAATGAAGATTGTCATGAATTGGTGTGTACATTGTCTAAATGGTATTAGACATAGCAAAGTTTGTTGCAACATTCATGAGTGCTTATGAACAAGTTTTGAGCATTGGAATAAGCTCGTGCTTGCTGAAATCACTTTGGAGTGATCGCAAGACGATAATATCATATGGTCTTAAAACCTAGATATATGGTTTATTATTTATTAATTGGTTGTACATTGATAATGTGAAACCGCATCAGTAAATTGATGTCATAAAATGCATTGTTGTGTATAGTTGATTAGTCGATAAGTAAATGCATATAAGTCGAAGTTTATCTGTTACTTTTATCCTAAGAGGGTAAAAGCGATATCACGACCACTCGATGATTTAATTTGACTTATGTGTCGGGCCCGATCAGGACTGAATTGATGTGTTCAATTAAGTTCTATGTCGAATAAATCTGAGATCGAGAAAATAGTTGTTGGACGACAAGGATGACGATCGTCTGCACGATATCAAAACAGAGGACTGTACGATCCCTTATCTAAAGGACAAGTTACTGATAAGATCAGAGTTGACAACATCTTCGAGAGCTACGATTGCTGATCAGATTGTGTTTACGTTTATAGTTACTAAACTTATCCAAGTGGGAGACTGTTGGATTAGTGTCTAAGGCTGTAACTATATTTGGTAATTACTTGACCCGATTATGCATGGTCCTTTTGGGTTGCCTTCACCATAGCAACTTGACAGGGTGAATTAGAGAGAAGAGATATTATTATTAATGTATTATAAGAATAATATGTTACATAAATAATAATATTATTTGATTAATATAAGTCATAAATTAATTAGGAATTAATTTGGTGACTTAAAGAGATTAATTGAATAAAGGGGCATAAACTGTCAAATGTGTGAAAGTTGTATTTTGAGCTGATAACCCTTATGGATATGGGTTGGACGCTTTTAGAGATGTGGATCACCTAGAAATCGTCCAAGGCCTTATCAAGACGGGAATTGGATTGCTTTGAGGCTAAGTTATCCTATTAGGGTTTTAAGGTGAAACCCTAGAAGCTCACAAGTATAAATAGACCCTTGGGGATGTGGAAATCGACACCCTTGTTATTAGAGTAACCCTATAGCCGATTTTCGTCTTCCTCATCTCTATCAAATCATCTTCTTGCTAGTTGGTGTTTGTAAGCCATTAGAGGAGTGACATTTGTGACTCTAAGCTCCAAGAGGAAGAAGGTTTCAAGCAAGTAACTCAAGCTATTATTCTAGATCTGTTTTCATATGATTTTGATTGTTAGTTTACATTAGATCTAGCCATGAAAGTCTTGGATATATTGCATGTTCAACTAGAGAAACCTAGATCCAAGCTATAGGGTTGTATGTGCACATAGGGAAAGTTCTTATGTCCAAAACCCATCAAGAATATGGGTGGGAAGCCTGTGGATTGGTCCAAAAAGAGTTTGTTCGGATGAAGGATTGTACCTTTTGAGATCTTTTGTAGCAAAAAGATTGGTGTCGTTGCCCATGGGGATGTCCGCATCGGCATGAAGATCCAGGATGTACAGTGACCAGAACCTAGCAAAGGTAAGTTCTATTGGGTTTTCCTTGCTGTGATCCTTAGGGATGTATTGAAGGAAGTCATCCCATAGGATTTGCCCGTAATTCACATCATGCCTTGTGAATATGCTCCAAACCAACTCAAGGAGCTTAAGCCCCATATTATCAGTTCCTCCGGTTCTACCGAATAGGCTTCGGATGATGAAGTGGCACACATATTGCCACACTGCGGGCAGTTGATTTTTCTTGAATTCGCTGATACCCTTGATTCTTTTCTGGTATCCCATTTGGTATAGAGAATCAATGATATCCACTATCGATGGAGAGAAGAACTTGATCGACGGATGAACCAGTAGATTGATGGACCTTAGAAACTTCTCCTTGGTCAGAATGACCAATGTGTCATTCACAAGATTGAGATGCACTTCTTGAGGGTTTTGGAGTGGTCGATATGCCGAGAATCCACATTTGAACAAGGTGGAAATTGGTACGATTTCTGTAAATGCATCAAAAGGTCCAAACAGAGGGTGATTCTTGACGAATTTGATTATGAGCTTGATGGGAGCACTGTAAGAAGGATGATCTTCAAACACAGCTCTTAAATTTTTGGAGGCGATTGATGGAGTGTCTGAACCTGTTGGACTTGCAGAACCTGAAGCCTTGGATTGCTTCTTGGATGCACCGGATTTCACCATTATGAGAAAAAAGTTCTTGAGAGTTATGGAGGTTTTAGAAGGTTGAGAGAGACAATCGATATTCAGAAAGCGTAAAGGATTGATGGAGAAGAAGATGGGTTTAAAAGGTGTCACACCCCAAAACTGAGAATGGCGGAAACGTTATGGGGTGGAGGACGTCATGTATTGTATCACAACAATGCAAAGTAGTAAACAAGCAACAACATCATCCATTGCATTAATAGTATAATTTTAATTACATTTGAGTTCTTTCATAGTACAATTCTACAAAAATGAATATTCAAAATAAAAGACGAGTCTTGATCGCTCCGTCTTCACAGAACCTGGTAGTCATACCTGTCTATCCGTATCCTGGGAATACAAGTTATTTTGAAAGCGAGTATCAGCAATAATGTTGGTGAATTCATAAGTATTTATGTGACTTTGATTTGTAAAGCTGTAAAGAAAGACCTGTAAATGTTTGAAGGAAATTTTGTACCAACGAATATGTTTGTAAGTAATTGTAAACGTTTGAAAATCCTAGAAAATCCCATATTTTCTACTAGTATAAAATGTAGCATTCTACCAAGACTCGACTGTTTTGATTGTTTGCTTCAGAAATCCAATATTTGTTTATAAGTGGATGGTAGATTTAAAAGTCCCAAAATGAACTACCATAATGTTTTTCATATCTAAAATAGTAGATTTGTGTACAGTTATAATCGTTAAGGTATATGATAACCCCGTAAATCAACATGTTTTTAATACTCTATGTGAGTTTTATAACCATGCTAATGACCCAGACTGCCTGTAACAACGTTCTTCAGGCATTAGAATGTTATGACATTTGTCACCCCAGACCTGCCGGTCTAACTGTAGCTAACAGTTTAGGTGCGGGATTGTCAATCCCGTATAGATCTATACACAAGTATCACGCTCCCCCTACAAGGGATTATGGTATATAATACAGGACTTAATAATGCATACTCGAAAGTACGTGAAATGTCTCACAAAACCTAGTATAAAACAGATTTACGTATGAAAATGTCCCTTTGTTCTTGTATATGAAAATATCTCTTTGATATGGTACTTGTAGTATGTAAAATTTTATGTATATCTAGTACACTATCTGATGTAATCGTATCTCTTGTAATTGTATTGTCTTGAAATTTGTATGGCTTGTAATTGTATATAATCGTATCTCTTGATATAGTATGTAATGTATTAGTATAGACTCCTTAATAAACTGAATCTTGTGTAATTCCTTGTACTTGGAATGGTAAGTAATATATCCTAACTATACCTATTATAGTTACTAGTATTGTGCATGTATAACCGAAGTATGCCTTTGCTACCCAAAGGTATTGAACCAACTGATGGAAACCTTTATGTATATATATGTATACATGATATATATATATATATATATATATATATATATATATATACACGCGTGCATTTGACAATAAAAATATAAAAGAAGTTTTGTAAAACCTTTGAAAAGTTTAATAAATAAGAGATGATGACTTGATGTTAGTTTATAAAACGATTTGAAAGTAGTTTGTTTGATAAGAACAATAAGAAGACTTTTGTTTGAAACACGATTCTAACAGCGTCTAAAAGGAAACATAAAGTATGTAAGACAATTTGATGAAGAGTTTTTAACATGTAAAAATGTTTGTCGTAAACTATTATAGTTTTCCAAAAGTTTGTTTCGTTATATAATAAACCCTAGTGAAATGCTCACTTGTTATGAAAAGTGTAACTTTTGTAGTGGCATGAATGAACACACATACTCAAAGTATAACTAAAGTGTTTGGTTCGTATATGTAAAACAACATATTTAATTTCAAGAGACAAGATGATATCGTGATAAGTTTCGCGTACGAAAGGTTCCATGTAGTGTTTATGAATCACATATGCTTTACTTGATAAAAATGAGTATGTAGTGAAACTTTGGGTTGCACACAATAATAATCGTGTGCTTACTTGTATTCCCCCCCCCCCTTAAAAGCATATATAAAAAGTATTGATAACACATTTAAAAATGTAGTTTATAGGGGTATGAACTCACCGAAGAAAACGAGATTTTCCCGGGCGGCACCTCGACCGGAAAGTGATGAGATTCTCGGGAATCTCGGGGCTTCGGACCTTCGTCGGGGCATAGATATGAAACCGGGAAGTCGGGATGTTGTCGGCACGAAAAACGAGGCGAAAAGGTGAGAGAAATGAAGGATTTTAGTAAAAGCAGTCGACACCCTCGCAATCTATTTATAGGAGCTGGAGGTCCTCGGTACGCTGGGCGTACTTCGGACTTACGCGGGGCGTACCTCGTACGCTGGGCGTACTCCGAGGTTACGCTAGGCGTTCGCTTGCATCACTGCTGACCGCATCCTCGGGCGAAGTGTCTGGTCGACGTGGACGATTCGGAGCCTAGTATCCGAGTACGCTGGGCGTACGAGGGTACGCATGGCGTAAATCGTTTCGGTGTGCGTGCCACGATCTTGTAAAATCTGTAACTTTTGCATACGGTGTCCGTGTTTGACGTTCTTTATATCCACGCGAAGGTGAGAAAATACTCTACAACTTTCATTTATACTCCGTCGGCTAATTTTGACTTTATTTTTTTATTATATTTTAATTAATAGGCCGGGACACGATATCTTCGTTAAAAATCCATAACTTCTTTATCCGACGTTCGTTTTCATTTGTCTTTTTACCCTCGAACTACTATTGTCAAGACCTTCAACTCTCGTTTAAGTTGTGTCGGCTAAAAATCGCTTGATCTTTATTTCGAGTTTTTAGCTGTCTACCGCTGTTACGAAACTTAGAAAATTTGTAACTTCTTCATACGATGTCCGTTTTGGGTGTTCTTTTTATGCATGATCATGGATTAACGAAATCTACGACTATCGTTTAGATACCTAAGGCTAAATGTTATTGTATTGAAACTTCATGTTTTTCGCTTAATCGGTGGCGCCTGGTTTTGCCGAGAATCTTCGGTTGGTCATAACTTCTCCGTTATAACTCGGATTTTAGTGTTCTTTATATGTACAAAAACCTTGATACAATTCCTACCACTTTATTTAACCCAAATAATATTTTAGGAAAGTTATATTTTGGCCTAAATTTGACTGGTGTTACATTATATTGTCTCAAAATGTCGGGTTGTCACATCATCCCCCTGTTAGAGGGAATTTCGTCCCGAAATTCGAGTTTAAGCAGTATTAAAAATCATGCTACGGACAAAAGTTTTATTTGCTACTCGTGTTCTTAAGTAAACATTTTTCTTCGCCTGGCATTCCAGAGAACCTTTCACTATCGGGATACGACTTTGCTTTTTTCGTTTGACTTCACTGGTATGATATCTTTTTCTTGTCGAATGTGTGTTTGAGTGTTTCTATGGTCTGTGAGAGTATTATACCTTGTACCCTACAAGTAGTGTCTCCAGATCTTTAGAGCAATTACCGCTGCTCATGATTCAAGATCACGTGTTGAATAGTTAATTTCCTGTGTCTTAGGTTGTCTTGAGGTATGGGTAGTGATTTTTCCTCTTGCTTACAATCAAGCCCTTGGTTGGATGTATCGCCTTACACCACGAAATATTCTATCCCCTTTTGGGAGGGATAATATTGGTTTGATACATCAGACTCACTTTAGCGTTTGGAACGCTCTTTCTTGTTTATAGACAATTACAGAGCTCTTCCAAGTGAGAAACTTGTCCTAAGGAATCCCCTTCTGAGGAGTTTGTTAAGCTCGCTAGGAAGTTCTCGCATCTCGGTTGGAGCTAGACAATAAGGTGATTTGGCTACTGGGGTAGCCCCTGGAACTAAGTCGATTCTGAATTCGACTTGACGCTGTGTTGGTAGTCTCGGTTGTCCTTCTGGAAAGGTGTCAGGAAGGCCGCGTACTTCTTGGATGTTCTTGAATGTCCTTCACTTCTCGACACGCATCGGCGATGTGTGCAAGGAATGCATGACATTCCTTTCGTAAGCATTTCTGAGCTTGCATAAACGAAATGATGAGAGGGTTTGTACTTGGTTCGTCGTTGTAAATAACTAGAGCTTCGTTGTTTAGGGAGGTTAGGATGAATTACTTTATCAAAGCATCTGTTTTCGGCCCGATGTAGACTTAACCAACTCTTTCTGATTATGATGTCAAAACCTTGGGGGTGGATTAGTTGTCGTGAAGATCTAAAAGAAAGTATGACTACTCATGAATTAGGGAAACGGATAGGTATTCCTAAGTTTATTATTACGGAAGCACGATCACTCACAGTCTTGGGCAGTCTCTGTCCTGAAGTTCATAGTAGAATTCATACCTGGTTCATCAATCACAGTCTCGGGTATACAAGTCCTATATAATTAAGATTGAAAAGGTAGTCGAATAAATGATTCTTCTTTAAGCCCACATCCCAACGAGGAAAAGAAGTTAAAGTGGAATCATCAATTCTAAACCTGTAGAACCTTGATTATATACCACCCTTATGTATACATTCTTCAGCGATAGATCAACCGTATGGGTCTTTAGATTAAACTTGACGTACTGTACGAGTGATACTTCAGGGAGGTTTGTTGAGATTTCTTTGGAAAGGATGAGAAACATGAGGTACTCTATGCATGAGTACTTCGGTGTTCTGGAATGACGGCTTCACTAGAAAGACGTTTTCGGAGAAGGAGAAGTGCACACGAAACTAGTATTGCGAGGATCGAATTGAGTCAAGTTGTATGATGATATCGTACTTACTTGGAAATAAAGGTACTAGGTTTGATTATAAGGGTGTTACAGACAAAACACAACAGTGCAACTTTTAACAGAGTTACAGTACTTTGGTTTCACTACAAGACTATTGTTGCGAACAAGGTATACTACAAAAGGCAAGTATAAGCAGCACGAGGGTCCCCTTTCCTGACGGGATCTCTCAAAAGATAAGACTAGAGTTGCACTAGTTTTAAACATGTTTAATAGTATACTTAATGCTGACGATTGGAAGTGAGTACTTATTATAGTTGGGTCCTTCATTGCCTTTTTCCATTCTGAGGTCAAACTCTTCCTATTCCACTGTCATTCTTCTCTGTTGGGCAATCCCTCTTGAAGTGTCCCATTAAACCACATAGATGGCATATCCGAGAAATTTCGACATTGGTGGTCGAAGTAATGTGTTGGACCCGAGTCTTGCAGAAGCGGGTAGTGTGTCTATTCTTGTTGCAGGTCTTGCAGTGTAACAGACGACAACTACCTAGGTGATGGAAGCTGCACTTATTGCACTTCGGTAGGTTTCCAGCATACTGTCTGGCCGGGTTAGGGATAATTGGGATACTAGCAGTATTGGTGGTAGGATTTGCAGATGTCGTGGCTGCGAAGGCTGCCACCGGCGATGGTTTCTTGTCTGTCCCTCGAGGTGATTTGCCTTTAACTCTACCCCAAAATTTTCGTTTATTGCTCTTTGGTTTGAGGTTCGGAGTGTCGTGGTATTTTGTTACTCGTGGGTGTACTTGGTTGTTACTTGGGTTGGAATTATTGAAAACCATCCTGCTAATTGCGTTGTTAGTGTTAAGGTGAGTCAGAACAGCTGTCACGGCAGCAGAGACTGCAGCTTGAAAGGTAGCTGCATCAATCTGAAGAGTTGGTGTTTGGCTGATGGGTTGATTACTTTTCTTCGGCGACATGATTCTGTAACACGAAAGAAAAGGAGTTTGTGAGATATTATGGTTGAACCTAGATGTATTTCGATTGCTTAAGTAAAGAGTAAGAGTATGTTCTCGAAAGTTCGACCTACATCCCTATGATGCAGTCCTAGTACGGATTGGAAGTATGTTTGTAGAATGGTCTTAAGACGTTTGTCGTTCAAGCCAAGGTATCGTTGGATGGTGAATAACATGACCCAACCACTAAAAGAGACTTGGAAATGTCTCCGGAGTTGAATTACTATATTCCAATGACTTTACTAAAGCATGTTTCAGATAGACTCCAACGAAGGTATGATGAGGGTTTTTGAACAAAGAGTGTCACGGAAGTTAGCCGACTGTCAATATCATCGATGATTGAGATGTAATAAGTTTAGGAAAACTTGACCTTGAAGAAGGTCTTACATCATATCCAGAGTAGAAAGGTTTTGGGCCGCATAAGGGCCTAACTAACAGTACTTATATTACAAGATAGTTATATAGAAAAATGCTACATAGGACATACACAGGAAAACGATTTCTTTAAACAAGGAAGGGAAAATAAGGCCTTTATTACTGACGACGGTCATCCCTCTGGTGAACTCTCAGTTCAGCTAATTGACGTTCCATTATCAAGAAGGTGTCTTTCGTACACTCTCTAGGGTACTCGTATCTTTATGACTTCGGCTCGTGTTTTAGCTAATGCTTGCAGCAGGGTCTCATGGTCTCTCTCAGATCTCTCATGAGTGTTTTCAAGATGATTGGTGTAGATGATGTGCATTCTTGTATTGGCATTTAACCTCTTCGGTATATTGGAGAGTCGTCCTACCCTGAATTTCGTTTCAAGCAACTCTACGGATCAGGATTGGTAGAACTTTGTCTGCTGAGCTTCCTTTGCTTAAGTTGTAGCAGCTTCGGTCTCCTTTAGACGGCATAGGTTGATCTTGCTCTTCGCTCCATGTTTCCAAGCATTCTACGTAAGGAAGTGTCGAGCCATGAAGAGCTGGACGAGGGTTAGGGTTTGAATTGGGAGTTACCGTGGGTAGATTCTCATTCTCGAGTTTAGAGTCATCATCATCCGAAAGGTATTCAGTATGGTGATCATTCAAAAGGGATTGGATGATCATTCTCTGGTTCTTCTCTGAACCATCCAGCATTGCCTTTGTTCGGGAAGTACGGGTCGTCGTGGGGATGGGGTCCAGCTATGTTATCTATGCGGTAATTGGGGTATAAGAATCTAACACATAAGTAGTTTATAGTAATACACGAAATATTCCTATAGTATTTTAGGTTTATGTTCTATTGTTCTCATTGTGGTATTGTGGGTAAGTTTTTAGACTTGTTGCAACTCATAACCACACTTAGGCACACGCTAGTCAACCCTCAGATAATATAGTTGATCAGGCTATATCATCCCAGTTTTGACTATATGTCTCTAAGTCTACTTGTGCGGTCCAACAATCGTAATACTTTTGTTCTGTCCTAGTGATACTGATTTTAGTATGGATGCAGGCACGTATACTTACTTAAATATTTTATTATTTAAAAGTATAGACTCTTTATCAGAGTATTTTAATCGCTATTGTATTTATAGTTTGTATATCTTTTATGGGTTGATATACTCAACTCACTATAAACAATGCTCTGATACCAATCTGTCACACCCCAAAACCGAGAACGGCGGAAACGTTATGGGGCGGAGGACGTCATGTATTGTATCACAACAATGCAAAGTAGTAAACAAGCAACAACATCATCCATTGCATTAATATTATAATTTTAATTACATTTGAGTTCTTTCATAGTACAACTCTACAAAAATGAATATTCAAAATAAAAGACGAGTCTTGATCGCTCCGTCTTCACAGAACCTGGTAGTCGTACCTGTCTATCCGTATCATAGGAATATGTCACACCCCAAAACCACGAACGGCAGAAACATTCAGGGGTGGAGGACGTCATGTACAGTATCACAACAGTGTAATATAATAAACAAGCAACAACATCATCCATTGCATTATAAGTAAAGTTTTAATACATGTGTTCTTTGTACGAGTAAGACACCAAAAATATACAATCAAAATAAAAGACGAGACTTGTCTGCTCCGTCTTCTCAAAACCTGGCCTCCGTACCTGTCTATTGATGACCTGAGAATACAAGCTATTTTGAATGCGAGTATCAGCTTTAAAGCTGGTGAATTCATAAGTATATAAGTGTCATTGCCTTGTTTGTGAAAATCTGTTATGAAGGCCATGTAAAACGTTGAATGAAAATGTTGATGTAAGTATGAAAAACCCTAGAAAAAAACCCTTATTTTCTATAAGTATGAAGTGTAGTCTTCTACCAAGACCCGAAAGTTTTGTTATGACTATGTAGTCTTCTACCAAGACCCGAATGTTTTGTAAGTACAATGATAGTTTTCCTTTAATTGTTTAGTACTAAAGTACTTAGTCTGACTCATCGTTTATGTGAAAGTATCACAAAATAAAGTAAACAGGAAAATGTACTACTGTAAGTGTTGTCACTGGGTACTAGGACTAACACAACATATGTAATTGTTATCCCGAGGTACTAGGGTTAACACGACCTATATAACCTAATGAACATCCGAAGATTGTCCAATTGTCCTCTGTAGCAGCAGCAGGGCGGAGGAAGGGTTAGTCCCAGTACAGGTACTCCTAGTATAAGTAATAACCATAGGCATCCGTAGATGTTCATCACCCACTGTTGCTAACAGATGAGTTCTGGAATGGTTAGTCCTGTACGTATATCCCGAGGTACTGTGGGATAGAGGCCCACCTAGATATCCCGAGGTACTGTGGGATGGGGTCCTGTCTAGATATCCCGAGGTATTGTGGGATATGCAGGAAGATTTACACAGAAGGTACTAATAAATCATCCTCGCAATTCGAGATACAAGTATTCATGTAATGCGTTCATGTACGCATGTTCATGTATCATGTAAGTATATGTAAACGTACTCATGTATCAGGTAATCAATTGTAAAGGTACTCATGTATCAACTAATGGACTGATATAGACTCATGAATGAACTGACTCTTGTGTGATTCCTTGCAATAGGAATTATGTTTGAAATCTCCAAATTATCCCTATGATAATTTACTGGAAGGTAATCGGTTGCTCAAGTATGTTTATGCACTCTTACTACTCAAAAGTATGAAAAACTAAATGAAAGTTGTAAACTATAACATCATTACAGATATAGGAATATAAGTGTACATGCATTAGTTCAAGAGTGTAAAAATGGTTTTGTAAGACATCATATGGATTTTGAAACCATAATTAACAATGACATCATATGGTTTTGTAAGACATCATATGGTTTTGGGTTGCATACGATAATAATCGTGTGTTTGCTTGTATTCCCCTCCTTAAAAGCGTATATAAAAAGTATTGATAACACATTTAAAAATGTAGTCTATAGGGGTATGAACTCACCGAAGAAAGTGCGTGATTTGAAGAAAAAGATATTTTCCCGGGCGGCACCTCGACCGGAAAGTGATGAGATTCTCGGGAATCTCGGGGCTTCGGACCTTCGTCGGGGCATAGATATGAAACCGGGAAGTCGGGATGTTGTCAGCACGAAAAACGAGGCGAAAAGGTGAGAGAAATGAAGGATTTTAGTAAAAGCAGCCGACACCCTCGCAATCTATTTATAGGAGCTGGAGGTCCTAGGTACGCTGGGTGTACTTCGGACTTACGCGGGGCGTACCTCGTACGCTGGGCGTACTCCGAGGTTACGTTGGGCGTTCGCTTGCATCACTGTTGACCGCATCCTCAGGCGAAGTGTCTGGTCGACGTGGACGATCTAGAGCCTAGTATCCGAGTACGTTGGGCATACGAGGGTACGCAGGGTGTAAATCATTTCGGTGTGCGTGCTAGGATCTTGTAAAATCCGTAACTTTTGCATACGGGCTCCATTTTTGACGTTCTTTATGTCCACGCGAAGGTGAGAAAATACTCTACAACTTTCATTTAGACTCCGTCGGCTAATTTTGACTTTATTTTTTTATTATATTTTAATTAATAGGCCGGGACACGATATCTTCGTTAAAAATCCATAACTTCTTTATCCGACGTCCGTTTTCATTTGTCTTTTTACCCTCGAACTACTATTTTCGAGACCTTCAACTCTCGTTTAAGTTGTGTCGGCTAAAAATCGCTCGATCTTTATTTCGAGTTTTTAGCTGTCTACCGCTGTTACGAAACTTAGAAAATTTGTAACTTCTTCATACGATGTCCGTTTTGGGTGTTCTTTTTATGCATGATCATGGCTTAACGAAATCTACGACTATCATTTAGATACCTAAGGCTAAATGTTATTGTATTGAAACTTCGTGTTTTTCGCTTAATCGGTGGCGCCTAGTTTTGCCGAGAATCTTCGGTTGGTCATAACTTCTCCGTTATAACTCGGATTTTAGTGTTCTTTATATGTACGAAAACCTTGATACAATTCCTACCACTTTATTTAACCCAAATAATATTTTAGGAAAGTTATATTTTTGCCTAAATTTGACTGGTGTTACATTATATTGCCTCAAAATGTCAAGTTGTCACAAAAGGGGGGTGAAAAAGGTTTTACCCTAGGTAAAAGGTAAGGAGGGGATAAAAAGAAGATTGGGGTTTTTTGGGGGGAATCGATGAATTGTGGATTGAATCTCAGCCACAGATGTTAAAAACAGGTTGAAAAAGATTTTGGGAGATTTCCAAAAAGGGTTTGCATTTAATGTAAAGACGGACGCATGTTTATACGTCAGGTAATCGTGGGGATGATGGGAGAGGAAGTGGTAACGGATGGGACGTGTTTGGGAGATGGGACGTGTTTGGGAGAGGAAAGGACAAATTAAGGATGAGTTGGATGGAAATACGTTCTTTTTGTCATCGTCCCTAAAATAGGTATGATAAAAGTTTTTTTTTTGAAAGAGAAGATGACAGTTTCAATGAGAATGTTTTATTTTATTTAATGAAGGATCATTAAATAGCACACAAGGTTTTTTATTTTAAGTTGAAAATAGCAGTTGAGAAATTATCACGAAGATTACGGATGAAAACTTCATTGCGGTTGGAGATGTCATTTCGTATGAACAAAGGAAAGACTGCATGTAACAGCCCGGAATTTCAGGTATTGCTTTAATATTATTTTGGGGCATTTTAGGGAGGGACTCGGCGAGTTGGAGCCAGACTCGCCGAGTAGGGCCCTAGACTTGGTCGCGGGTTCGCGACTGGACTCGGCGAGTCCAGATATGGACTCGGCGAGTCTACGTTGTTCAGCAGAAACCCTAGCCGTTTGGTTTTGGATCGTATATAACGTCCCATATGCCGTCATTGTCCGTCTTTTGGCCGATTGAGAAGAACCCTAAGCGTCTGTGGACTTCTAGAGCAGGAGTGAAGGCTATTGGGACCTTGAAGAATTTGTTAGGCAAGAAGAAGAAGAGTTTTGGCCAAAGGGATATCAAGGGGATCGAGTTCTGAGGTTTGGGGACACAGAGAGGGTGTTATTCAGGTAATATTTTGGATCATTTCTACTATATTGATGTGTGCACGAATTTAGGGTTTATGAAACCCATTTGGTGATTAGATGGATTATTATATTGTTATCCAAACGTTTGTAACCCAGTAATAGGATGTTTAGAGGTCCAGAAGGTCCCATGATTGTGCATTTCGGGACCATACGTATTTCAGGAAGCAGTTTGATCGACTGCATGGCATGGACTCGCCGAGTCCAATGAACAGACTCGGCGAGTGGCTTGAAGATTGACTGGGACTCGTCGAGTTGTTCTTCAGACTCGGCGAGTGGAGTCGGGGTGGCCCCGCGATTCTTCCACGTGGATCTCGTCGAGTCAAGGGGGATACTCGACGAGTAGAAAGGGAACAACAGGGAAAGTTGGGGAGGACGTCTAGACTCGTCGAGTCGCCCTTGCACTCGACGAGTCCGGTCAAGTTGACCGTTGACCAGAGTTGACCTGCATCTAATTTCTTAGGGTCAGTGTCTTGGATGATAAGGGTATTAATAAGGGTATATGGTATTATAGGGAGTCTGCGGATCGGCGGATCGAGTGCGAGTGGTTTCAAGAGTTGATAGTTTTCATTACCACGAGGTGAGTCTTCTCACTATACTACACCCGCAAGGGTTTGACTGTGAGACCGGAAGGTCGAATATGATATGTGTTATTTATGCTATAAATAGAAAGGTAGTTGCTATGCATGATATGTATGTTTATACGGGCCGGAAGGCAATATGTTATGTGATAGAAAGGTCAGGTATGATGTATGATATATGTGTTATGTGTGCTAGGTTAAATGTAATATGTGTCGTAAATGTTATGGGCCGGAAGGCAATATGTTACGGGCCGGAAGGCAATATGTTACGGGCCGGAAGGCAATATGTTACGGGCCGGAAGGCAATATGTTATGGGCCGGAAGGCGATTATGTTACGGGCCGGAAGGCAATGTATTGTGGACCGAAAGGTCAGGGCCTGGAAAGGCGTATATGTGTAAGTCGTATACTGGGGAACTCACTAAGCATTTATGCTTACAAGTTGTTTTGTATGTGTTTCAGGTACTAGCGAGGACCGTGGGAAGGCGCCGGCATGATGCATACACACTGCTACTATTTGAGATCTTGGGGATTTTTATATATGTATTTGATGTGAAACATGGAATAAATGTTATTGGTTGAGTAAAATCACTTTATTTTAAATGAAAATTTTATTTGAAAATTTGTGTTGTTACAATTGGTATCAGAGCCTTGGTTTGAGGGATTCGGGTGTACCTTCGGGTGTAACTGAACTCAAACCAAGGATTTGAGGAAGAATCTTTTAAAAATAATAAAGACATAAATTTTTTTATAAATGGTAAAGTGGTAAACAAGAACGGAGCAGTGTGTACGATCAGCCAGCGCCCAAACGGTAAAGATCCCCAGAATACCTTACAATGTTATGTTATGCACTGAATTATGAATTGTTATGCATGTTAGAAGACTAGGTATACATGATAGGACTAGAATGGCCTGTTTTGTGATGCCTTAGTCTAGGGAGATTACTTATATGAGATATTCGGCAGCGTGCAAGTAGATAGTGCATACTAGAAGTAGAGTACTCATTATTCGGGGTTTGGGGAGGAAGATTTGGGACGAATACTGATACGGTGTGGTCGGTAGTATTGGGCCCGTACTACCGAAGGCACCGGGTCGGTGGAAGACCCAAGTAAGAATCCCTGGATATCGGAGACTGAGTAGGGTTGCGTTATCGAGAACAATAGTACTTGATGGAGTCTATGATAATGTTATGTTGTATTTCAGAGACATCATGGTTATCACACGTCATGGGGCGAGTTCGAGCATCGTGAGTGACGAGGATATTCGTCAGATGATCCAGGAGGAGGTAGCTGCAGCGATCCGGGCCGAGATCCCGGAGATGTTTGGCTCTATTAAGACCACATTGATGGAGACGTTCGAGGAGCGGTACGCCGCACTGACTGATGCTGCAGCCGCTGCCGCTACCGCAGCTGTGGCCGCTGCCAGGCCGCAGGGGGGCGGTTCGTTGTTGTTCCGGGAATTCAGCAACACAAAACCCCCTGAGTTCGATGGGACGCAGGACCCGATTGCTGCGATGAGGTGGATCGCCGACATTGAGAGGTGCTTCTACACTTGCTCATGCCCGGAGCATCTGAGGGTATGGTTCGCCTTGAACCAGCTCCGTCTGGGAGCGAAGGATTGGTGGAAGTTCGTGACGGCGAACTTCACTCTGGCGGAGATTACAGCGGTGACATGGGAGAGGTTTACTGAGATGTTCAGGGACGAGTATGTTCCCCCAGTGGAGAGGGAACGGTTGATTCAGGAGTTCTTGACCCTTAAGCAGGGTACTGATTCCGTTGCGGTGGTCACACGGAAGTTTCACGAGAGGGCGATGTTCTGCCCAGAGCTGGTGTCTTCGGAGCAGTCACGGATGAGCCGGTATTTAGGCGTTCTGAGGAGGGATATCCGGGAGTTTGTGTCAAACTCCACCTATCGTACTTTCACTGAGCTTCAGGCGAACGCCAGGAAGCGCGAGATCGAGTTGGAGACCCAGGCCAGGGAAGAGGCCGAGTCTCGGCAGGTGGATCGGCGGTCGGCTCAGTCTCAGCCGGCAGCCAAGCGGATCAAGTCCGCTGATTCGAGGATGGGAGGTCCGAAGGGCCGCACTTGCGGAAAGTGTGGCAAGAGTCATGAGGGGGCGTGTCGATCTGGTGGTTGTTACAAGTGTGGTAAGGAGGGACACATTGCCAGGGATTGCCCTAAGGGGTTTATGGTTTGCTTTCACTGCAACCAGACAGGCCATCGGAAGGCCGAGTGCCCGCAGCTTCGTCAGGGATCTACACTGACTACCAGGACTACTGAGACCCGACCGGCGAAGGTTGAGGCCCCGAGGGCTCGCGGGAGGGCTTTTCAGCTGACTGCGGAGGAGGTCCGCGCTGCGCCAGATGTTGTGGCAGGTATGCTGTAATTCACGTATTTACTTTAAAGTCGAAATGTTATGCTTATGTTAATGTATGTGTAGGTACTTTTCTTGTGAACTCTATGCCTGCCCTAGTGTTATTTGATTCGGGTGCGAGTAGATCCTTTGTATCTTTAGCTTTTAGTCAGCATATCAGCATTAGTCGTGAGCCGTTAAGTCGGCCTCTGAGCGTTTCTATAGCGGCCGAGAGGGTGGTTTGTGCCACGGAGGTTCTTCGGGGATGCGTACTAGAGATTTTCGGGGTTGCGTTTCCGATTGACCTAATTCCTATTGCGATGGGGGATGTCTGTGTCATCGTGGGCATGGACTGGTTGAGCCGATTCAGCGCTGTCATCGACTGTGAGCGCCAGCTGGTGACTATACGAGACCCTAGTGGGGGAGTTCTTGCGGTATACGGCGAGGGTACCCGTTCAGGATCAGCTTTTTGTTCGGCCGCTAGGGCGAGGCAATGCCTACAGCAGGGATGTAAAGCTTTTGTGGCGTATGTGATGGATACGCGGGAGGCTTCCGAGAGACCGAGGACAGTGGAGGAGGTTCCAGTGGTGCGTGAGTTTCCAGATGTTTTTCCCGAGGAGTTGCCGGGAGTACCTCCTGCGAGGCAAGTGGAGTTTGGTATCGATCTGATTCCGGGGGCTGCGCCTATTGCGAAGGTGCCTTATCGTCTTGCACCTCCAGAGATGCAGGAGTTGTCCTCGCAACTCCAGGAGTTGCTGGGGAAGGGATTTATTCGGCCGAGTAGCTCGCCGTGGGGAGCACCGATTCTGTTCGTCAAGAAGAAGGATGGTTCACACCGGATGTGTATTGATTACCGGGAGTTGAACAAGGTGACGGTCAAGAACCGCTATCCGTTACCGAGGATCGACGATCTATTCGATCAGTTGCAAGGGGCATCTTGGTTTTCCAAGATCGATTTGAGATCAGGGTACCATCAGGTAAGAGTACGGGATGAGGACGTTCAGAAGACAGCATTCAGGACGCGGTATGGGCATTATGAGTTCGTGGTGATGCGTTTCGGGCTCACCAATGCCCCGGCAGTGTTCATGGACCTCATGAACAGGGTATGCAGGCCGATGCTGGATCGGTCTGTGATTGTATTTATCGACGACATCCTAGTGTATTCGCGAACTAGAGAGCAGCATGAGGGACATTTGAGAGAGGTCCTCGAGGTACTGAGGTCGGAGAAGCTATATGCAAAATTCTCCAAATGTGACTTCTGGTTGCGGGAGGTCCAATTTCTTGGACATGTTGTTAATCAGTCAGGGATATTGGTCGATCCGGCCAAGGTGGAAGCAGTGATGAGTTGGGAAGCACCGAAGTCACCTTCCGAGATCAGGAGTTTCCTTGGGTTGGCGGGGTACTATCGGAGGTTTATTAGGGACTTCTCCAAGATCGCAGTACCGCTCACCAAATTGACCCGGAAGGGTGTTACATTCTCATGGGGACCCGAGCAACAGACTTCCTTCGAGACACTACGCCAGAGACTGTGTGAAGCCTCGGTATTAGCCCTCCCGGAAGGGATGGAAGATTTTGTTGTATATTGCGACGCATCGATTTCGGGACTGGGTGCAGTGTTGATGCAGAGGGGCCATGTGATAGCTTATGCATCGAGGCAATTAAAGCCTCACGAGGCGAGATATCCCACGCATGACTTGGAGTTGGGGGCAGTGGTGTTCGCTCTCAAGATTTGGCATCACTACTTGTATGGGGTTCGTTGTACTATATACACGGACCATAAGAGTTTGAAGTATTTGATGGACCAACCCAACCTAAATATGCGTCAGAGGAGATGGTTGGACGTGGTTAAGGATTATGACTGTGAGATCCTATACCACCCAGGCAAGGCTAATGTGGTAGCCGATGCATTGAGTCGTAGGGCGGAGAGCACTCCATTGCGAGATGTATGTCTGAGACTGACGGTGATGACTCCGGTATTGGATGCTATTCGTGGGGCGCAGGCCGAGGTTGTGAGATCCGAGATGCAGAAAAAAGAACGGGTCGTTGGGCTAATTTCAGAGTTCGTTAAGGATGGACGAGGACTTCTGACGTTTCAAGGTCGGATTTGGGTACCATTCGTGGGCGGTACGCGTACTATTTTGATGGAGGAGGCTCATAGATCGAAATTCTCGATCCATCCCGGTGCTACGAAGATGTATTTGGACTTAAGGAAGGAATATTGGTGGCCTTGTATGAAGAGAGACGTCGCATGGTTCGTTGAGAGGTGTTTGACCTGCCGTAGGGTTAAGGCTGAGCACCAGAGACCGCATGGTAAGTTGCAGCCCTTGGAGATTCCCGAGTGGAAGTGGGAACATATTACTATGGATTTCATCACCAAATTGCCGAGAACCGCCAGGGGAGTCGATGCAATCTGGGTGATTGTGGATAGGTTGACAAAGAGTGCACACTTCCTTGCCATTAGCGAGAGTTCATCAGCGGAGAAGTTGGCAGAGTTATACGTGAGAAAGGTAATATCTCGGCATGGAGTGCCGATCTCGATTGTCTCAGACCGTGATGTACGTTTCACTTCCAGATTCTGGAAGAAATTCCATGAGGAGCTGGGTACTAAACTACATTTTAGTACCGCATACCATCCCCAGACAGACGGTCAGAGCGAGCGGACGATTCAGACATTGGAAGACATGCTTAGAGCGTGTGTGTTAGACTTCGGGGGTAGCTGGGATGCGCATTTACCCTTGGCTGAGTTCTCCTACAACAACAGCCATCATTCGAGCATTGGTATGCCACCTTTTGAGTTGTTGTATGGTAGGAGGTGTCGGACTCCCATTTGCTGGGGAGAGGTGGGACAGAGAGTGATGGGCAGTACAGAGATCGTACTTCAGACGACCGAGCAGATTCAGCAGGTTAGGCAGAGGTTATTGACCGCCCAGAGCCGACAGAAGAGTTATGCGGACAGGCGCCGGTCCGAGCTTGAATTCCAGATTGGCGACTTCGTTCTCCTGAAGGTTTCTCCTTGGAAAGGAGTGATCCGGTTCAGAAAGAGGGGCAAGTTGGGGCCCCGGTTCATAGGTCCATTCCGTGTGATTGCAAGGGTAGGTCGGGTAGCTTATCGGTTAGAGTTACCAGCAGAGTTGGGACAGATTCACAATACCTTTCACGTATCACAGTTGAGGAAGTGTATAGTCGATGAATCGGCAGGGGTTCCGTTAGAGGATATTCAGGTGGATACGAGCCTGAATTACGCCGAGAGACCAGTAGCTATCAGGGATCGGAAGATCAAGGTTCTGCGGAACAAGGAGGTACCTTTGGTGTTGGTTCAGTGGCAACACCGGAAAGGATCGGAGATGACTTGGGAGCCGGAGCATGAGATGCGGGAGCAACATCCGGAGTTATTCGCAGAGTGAGACTTCGAGGGCGAAGTCTAGTTCTAGTGGGGGAGAGTTGTAACAGCCCGGAATTTCAGGTATTGCTTTAATATTATTTTGGGGCATTTTAGGGAGGGACTCGGCGAGTTGGAGCCAGACTCGCCGAGTAGGGCCCCAGACTTGGTCGCGGGTTCGTGACTGGACTCGGCGAGTCCAGATATGGACTCGGCGAGTCTACGCTGTTCAGCAGAAACCCTAGCCGTTTGGTTTTGGATCGTATATAACGTCCCATATGCCGTCATTGTCCGTCTTTTGGCCGATTGAGAAGAACCCTAAGCGTCTGTGGACTTCTAGAGCAGGAGTGAAGGCTATTGGGACCTTGAAGA
The DNA here is from genome assembly GCF_051521515.1 of Lactuca serriola. Lineage (NCBI taxonomy): Eukaryota > Viridiplantae > Streptophyta > Magnoliopsida > Asterales > Asteraceae > Lactuca > Lactuca serriola. The sequence continues at coordinate 1,852,737 of NC_136413.1, forward strand.
ATTTGTTAGGCAAGAAGAAGAAGAGTTTTGGCCAAAGGGATATCAAGGGGATCGAGTTCTGAGGTTTGGGGACACAGAGAGGGTGTTATTCAGGTAATATTTCGGATCATTTCTACTATATTGATGTGTGCACGAATTTAGGGTTTATGAAACCCATTTGGTGATTAGATGGATTATTATATTGTTATCCAAACGTTTGTAACCCAGTAATAGGATGTTTAGAGGTCCAGAAGGTCCCATGATTGTGCATTTCGGGACCATACGTATTTCAGGAAGCAGTTTGATCGACTACATGGCATGGACTCGCCGAGTCCAATGAACAGACTCGGCGAGTGGCTTGAAGATTGACTGGGACTCGTCGAGTTGTTCTTCAGACTCGGCGAGTGGAGTCGGGGTGGCCCCGCGATTCTTCCACGTGGATCTCGTCGAGTCAAGGGGGATACTCGACGAGTAGAAAGGGAACAACAGGGAAAGTTGGGGAGGACGTCTAGACTCGTCGAGTCGCCCTTGCACTCGACGAGTCCGGTCAAGTTGACCGTTGACCAGAGTTAACCTGCATGTAATTTCTTAGGGTCAGTGTCTTGGATGATAAGGGTATTAACAAGGGTATATGGTATTATAGGGAGTCTGCGGATCGGCGGATCGAGTGCGAGTGGTTTCAAGAGTTGATAGTTTTCATTACCACGAGGTGAGTCTTCTCACTATACTACACCCGGAAGGGTTTGACTGTGAGACCGGAAGGTCGAATATGATATGTGTTATTTATGCTATAAATAGAAAGGTAGTTGCTATGCATGATATGTATGTTTATACGGGTCGGAAGGCGATATGTTATGTGATAGAAAGGTCAGGTATGATGTATGATATATGTGCTATGTGTGCTAGATTAAATGTAATATGTGTCGTAAATGTTATGGGCCGGAAGGCAATATGTTACGGGCCGGAAGGCAATATGTTACGGGCCGGAAGGCAATATGTTACGGGCCAGAAGGCGATTATGTTACGGGCCGGAAGGCAATGTATTGTGGACCGAAAGGTCAGGGCCTGGAAAGGCGTATATGTGTAAGTCGTATACTGGGGAACTCACTAAGCATTTATGCTTACAAGTTGTTATGTATGTGTTTCAGGTACTAGCGAGGACCGTGGGAAGGCGCCGGCATGATGCATACACACTGCTACTATTTGAGATCTTGGGGATTTTTATATATGTATTTGATGTGAAACATGGAATAAATGTTATTGGTTGAGTAAAATCACTTTATTTTAAATGAAAAATTTATTTGAAAATTTGCGTTGTTACACTGCAGTGAGGAACTAAGAGGAAAACACTTTGAACAAAAATTAGTAACAACAGACCATTTGGACCCCTGAGAGATACGTATGACATATGGTTGTGGTACCTAGACTACGGTACCAAAACCATCTATCATATGTAATTCTCAATTAGAACCGCAACGGAGACCAAGGATCGTCTGCGGTAGCTAACAATTCAAAAAGAATTGTAGGTCTAGATTCATCATTCCCAACATTTTTAGGAATACATTGAGTTTTGTAGAGTCAAGTGCTTTTGTAAAAACATCAGCAATCTCTTCATGAGTCAGAACAAAGATGAGTTCAATATTACCTTTCAGAATATGATCTTTGATGAAATGATATCGTAACTCAATATGTTTTGTCTTGGAGTGCTGAATAGGATTATGGGAGATCGCTATGGCACTTTCAGAGTCACAGTAAATTGGTATACACAGCATTCTGTAGCCGTAGTCTAGCTATTGTGTCTTCATTTAAAGGACTTGGGAACATCAGCTGGCTACGGCTACGTATTCTGCTTCTGCGGTAGATAAAAATACACAACTTTGTTTTCTCGAGGACCAGCTGACAAGTCTTCCTCCTAAAAATTGACATCCACCAGATGTACTTTTACAATCAAGTTTGCATCCGGCATGATCTGCATCAGTAAATGCTTGAAGACTGAAGTCATTGCCTGCGGGGTACCATAGACCTAGAGATTTGCTTCCTTTTAGGTACCGAAGAATTTGTTTGGTTGTGGTCATGTCTGACACTTTTGGATTAGCCTGGTGCCTTGCACACACACCAGTTGCAAAGACAATGTCAGGTCTGCTTGCGGTGAGGTACATTAGCGAACCAATGATACCTCTATAAGTTTTGTGATCCACATATTCACCAGAGGGATCAGCAGAGATCTTATATCCGAAGGCCATAGGGACCTTAGCAGCAGAACAGTTGTCCATAGAGTATTTCTTCAGAAGTTCAGTGGTGTATTTCTCTTGATGAATGAATATTCCTTGCTGAATTTGTTTGACTTGGAGACCTAGAAAGAAGTTAATCTCTCTATTCATGCTCATTTGAAATTTTTTTATCATGATCTTAGCAAATTCATCCACCATTCCTTGATCAGATGACCCGAAGATGATATCATCCACATATATTTGTACAAGCATAAGGTGAGTCCCGTTTGCTTTTCTAAATAGTGTGGGATCAATCACTCCTCTTTTGTATCCTGAAGAGACTAAGAATTCAGAAAGAGTTTCATACCAAGCTCTAGGGGCTTGTTTCAGACCGTAGACAGCTTTCTGAAGCTTGTAGCAGTGATCAGGGAACTCGATATTCTCAAATCTGGGAGGTTGTTGAAGATAAACTTCTTCTTTTAATTCCTCATTAAGAAAAGCACTCTTAACGTCCATTTGGTGCAATTTGATGTTTTTGTGAGAGGCATATGCTAAGAATATTCTGATTGCTTCCATTCTAGCTACTGGAGCGTATGTCTCATCGTAGTCAACACCTTCCAGTTGGGTATAACCTTTAGCAACTAGCCTTGCCTTATTTCTGATGACTGCACCAGATTCATCTAGCTTGTTCTTGAATACCCATCTTGTACCAACAATATTATGACCTTGTGGGATGGGAACAAGTTGCCACACTTTGTTTCTTTCCAATTCTTCCAGTTCTTCTTGCATTGTAGAAATCCAATCTAGTTCCAATAAGGCTTCTTTGATAGATCGAGGCTCGACTGCATACATAAGTGCTGCATAGTGACAATGATCAGATAAATATTTGGCAGATCGAGTTTGTATACCTGCGGACGGATTGCCAATAATTTCACGTGGTGGGTGATCCTTCGTCCATACATGTAGGCGAGGCATCAGATGATCAGCAGCTATGGTAGAAGAAATGTTTTCAATATCAGAGGTTGCTTCGGATGGGGAAGGAAGTTTCCTCTGGATTTGAGAACACCCTACTGATTCATCCTGACTAGTTGGAGTGAGAGAAACATTTTCTTTGATAGGTTCCCCCTAGATTGCTGAAGGGAGTCTATCTGGAACCTGAGAGGGTTCCCCCTAGACTGCGGATGGAAGAGTGACAATTCTTGGGTCGGTTTGAGTGTCAATATTCTTTATTAGTTCACCATCTGAATCTGAAGATATATTTGATGGAAATGCTTCTCTGCGGGCAGGAACTTGAACAACATCAAGTATTGGAACCTCGATGGTTGCGACTAGATCTGGAGTAGAGCTTTCCCCCTCAATTGGAGAGGTGGAAGTATTTAGAGATACTGCTTCGGATGGAGATGGTCCAGAAATGTCAGCGTGTTGTTGTTGAGCTGTGGGAGACACAAGAACTTCTGATAGTTTTTCCATTTCAACAAGTTCGAAGAGATCATCATAATTGACTTTTACTAGATTTAAAGGACTAAAAGATGCAGGAATGTCACATTCCATGATTGCGGTGGTTTCAGTAGATGAAGGGGCATCGCGGATGTGAGAATCATCAAATTTCACATCGAAGCTTTCAATGAATAGCCTTGTACGTCAGATAAGCACTCGATAAGCAACCTTGTTAGTGGAATAACCATGGAAGATGCCTTCATCAGACTTAGGTACAGATTTATTAAGCTGATCTCTGTTGTTGATCACGAAACATCTACACCCAAAGATATGAAAGAAACGAACATTCGGCTTGCGGTTGTTAAGACCTTCGTATGGTGTTTTGTTGAGACGTTTGCACACAATACTTCATTTTTAGACAAAGCATGCAGTTGCTACAGCTTCATCCCAGAAGTAGAGAGGAAGATGTGCGGTTTCTTCGTTAGACGACACCATTTTGTTGCAGAGTGTAGGGTGCTGAGAAGTTGTGAGAATGCCCTTGGACACCAAGAAACTGTTAAGAAGATGATTAGTGAACTCGGTTCCATTATCACTGCGGATGCGTCTAACTGGAAGCTTGATTTGAAGTTCTATTTCTTTGATGAAGTTTATGAGAATTTGCGGTGTTTCTGATTTGAGTTTGAGAAAGAAGACTCATGTGAAGCGAGTGAAATCATCAACAACAACCAGTATGTATTTCTTGTGATGGAGACTAGCTACTGTTGTAGGACCGCAGAGATCCATGTGTAATAATTCCAAAGGTTCTGAAATAGATGAATCCATTATCAGAGGGTGACTTGCTTTGAGTTGTTTTCCACATTCATAAGCTGGACAGGAGTATCGTTGCTGAATTTGAGAATAGGGAGACCGTGGACAAGTTCTCCAGTGACTAGATTGTTGATGTATCTGAAGTTGAGATGAGCTAGCTTGCGATGCCATAGCGAGCTGACTTCGGATACAACCTTTGAAAGAAAACACAGCTGTGGTTTACCAATGATGAGAGAGATATCCAGAGGATACATTGTGCCTTCGGAGCGAGACTTAATTAAGCAAGTGCTTCGCCACCCGTCATTATGTAACAGAATTGATCATCAAATTCCACTCGATGACCTGCTTTACATAGTTGGCCAACACTGATGAGATTGTGTTTAAGACTTTCTACATAAGCAACCTTCTGAACGGAAAAGTTCCCCGTGGTGAGAACACCGTAGCCTCGTATGATACCATTTGCATTGTTTCCAAAGGTGACATTTCCACCATTGCATATAGGCCTGAAATCCCGAAGGTATTCTAACCTTCCGATCATGTGCAAGGAGTAGGCACTGTCGATCAACCATTCTTCTTCTTGATCCTCCTTGCACAATGCCTACAAAAGTTAAGTGGTTAATTTGGGCACCTAAGTGAGTTTGGAGCCCGAGGTCACATATGATGTGTTAATCGATGCATGATATGAGGTTGCAGGGATAGGTTTTAAGTCAATTTTCAAACCTAGTCCTGGGTATTTGAAGATCTTTGGAGTTTTGTGAGATTGTGAGTATTTATGAGTACTTGTGAAGAGATTAGGATTGACCCTGAAATCCTGGGTGTTGGAAGTTCTTTGAATTCTTTTACATTGACATTGACAAGAGAACTTTTTGTTATATTTTCTGACATTTGACCTGTTCTGAGTTTTTGAAGAAAAAGTATGTTTTTGTCCATTCCGAGGATTGTCAGATTTGACCTTTTTGTTTGTGTGTTTTGAAAAGGTGTTTTGTGCTAGTTTGGCAGGTGTGAAGGCATGTGCAGAGCTTTTGTGATGTGATTTCTTAAACGTTTGAGATGACCTTTTGGGTGTCGGAGTTGGCAAAATTCCTTTCCATTTTTGAGACTTTGACATTGAAAAGGTTGGAATAGGTAAGATACCTTTCCATTTTGGATCATTGATAGAATAGATTTGAAATTCATTTGAACGAAAAGACTTATCCTCATGTTTGGATATTTTTTTAGTATTGTCAGAAACAGTGAACTCTTTTCTATTTGTTTTCTTGGAAACAGTTTTCTTGAAGTGATAATTTGAAAAAGTAAGCTTCTCAGGACTTTTTGATTTAGGACATTTCACAGATTTCTTGACTTTTGAGAAAATTTATCGTTGCTTGCCATGAGAGCGAAATTCTTCTTTAAAAACTCTTTTTGCTTCGGTCTTAGGAGAACCGCAGTCAGTTGTATTTAATTGCGGTTTCGTAAAATCTTTAGAAGATTTTAAAAAATAGTGACTCGATTCATCTGAACTTGAGAAGTTGGGACTTTGAGAACATTGACAAAATTCAAAGTTTTCAATTGGTAATTCATGATTAATTGACTCGATGGTCACAGAACTCTTGACTTCGATCAATGGAGTAGTGTTTTGGACTACCGCAGAGTATGTCTTGGTGAATACTTCTTTGGGACAACTGATATTAGGTAATGAGATAGATTGCGGTATGTGACTGTAGTTAGAGACACTGCGGTCGGACTGTAAGGATGGGAAGTCTAAAGAGACTTCAGGACTTTTAATAACAATTTCCTCATCAACTACGGATGATGTCTGAGAATCTGTATTGTTGACATGAGTAGAAGATTCAGGGAGAATTTCTTCTATAATACAATTATTACTCAGATCATGAAGTTTTCCAAAATGGGCTTGGATATCCTCAGGAAATGTTTTGTTATTGACTGCAAATAAGAAGTTGCGGTCTGGTGGGACACAGGGATGTTCCCGTGTGAACCGAGGTGATGAGTCCATTGCGTTTGGGTAACCATTGGACCAACCCCAGTTAAAATTGTTATCAACATTCCTATTATTGACAAGATTCTCAATGGCCTCAGTTTCATTAAACAACTTTTCAATTAAAAGATTTAAACGTACAATTTCATTTTGTGCTAGATCTCTTTGATTTAAGGCTATTTCTAATTGAGTTTCACTAAGAATTCTAGCATCTTTTTCTAACATTAAATCCTTCTTTAACATTGCCATTTTGAGTCTCTTATTGTCCAAACGTCCTCTAACATGGAACATCTCCTGCGAAGTGATGTTCTTCTCATCTAGGGTTTTATTGTAGTCTGTAAGGACGGCAGCACAAGTGTCATTGAGTGTGTCTATGAAAGGTTGACAATCATGTATGTTGTAATTTAAAGTTTGAATCATGAGTTTTACCTGTTCCAAAATGCTGAGAGTTCCATCTTTAGCCATATAGCAATGGTTCCTTTTTAGATTGGTTGAGCCATCTTCATCAGCAGTTTCTACCATACAGATCTTGCCTTTCCCTTTGCTAATGACTTCTTCATCTTCATCTCCTGATGAACACACTTGATGATTCCTTTTCACTTAAGCAACATAGGCCTTTCCCTTTTCTTTATCTTTCATTTGTTGATCCATTCAAAGATAGAAGGCTCTATCTTTTACTACATTTGCCTTGCAATCTTTGGCAAAATGGTTTTCCTTATTGCATTTGTGACATTTGATAACATCATTCTTGTCTTCTATAGAGGTACCGGAGTCAGTTGATTGGGATTGCGGTGGTACTTCTTTTGACTGAGTCTGCTGAGACTGCGGTGGAGGGAGAGGGTTTTTGGTGGAACGGAAGTGATTGTTCTGAAAGTTACGGTTGAAAGGTGGTCGATTGAATTGTTGGTTTTTGCGAAATGAAGGTGGTAAGCGATTGAATTTCTGACTGATAAGAGCAATGGCATTCTAAAACTCTTCTTCGTCGTCATATTCTGAGTCAGCTTCATATGACTGCGGTGGAGAGTCATATGAGGTGGGATAGGTTTGAGTGTGAGGTGATTGGGCTACTAATGCGAGTGGTCCTCCAAAGTCTAAGCAGTCCTTGAGTACAGTGGACTCTTGAGCTTGCAATTCTCCATAAAGCTTATAGAGAGATAACAAGTGAATCTTCCTGTCACCTTGTACAATCATTTTGGTTGTTGTCTAGTGTCTTCCTAAGCCATTAAGAAACTGCAGATTTGTTTCATGATTGCTGAGGATGGTACCCGCATTGGACAGTTTTGTGACAATCAAGTTGAACCTTTTAAATGAATCTTCCAAACTTTCACCGGAGTAGGCTTTGAAATTATTGAATTCGTTGAGTGTTGTGGTGAGCTTCTTGTATTGAGCTTGCTCTGAACCTTCATACAAGTTTTTTAGAACATCCCTAATCTCCTTTTCAGATTTGCAATTTATGATGATGTCAAAGTTGTCAGGAGCAACTCCACAAGAGATTTCATAAAAGGCAATAGCATCACTTTCCATTTTGTCTAGATCATCTTTTGTGGGACGATTCAAAGCTAGTTGACCTCCTCCAAGTCTTACTTTGGCTCCATCAGTTTGAACATGGGTAAGGACTGGAACGTGGGGTCCTTCTTCTACAGATCTCCAGACATCTCTACCAAGTCGTCTGAGATATCTCTCCATCCTTTGAGACCAGTGGTGATACTCATTTGCAACCAGTATTGGGGCTCGATTGGAACCACCAACACTGTTGGAAACATTCAGTAATAATGATTGTGCCATTCGAAAAAAAATTTAGAGATGAGCTTTAGTGGTATAGAGGGCTCTTTGAAAAATCAGAGTTTCGACTTTCAAAAAGCAACCACTCTAGCTCTGATACCAATTGTTGAGAGAAAAACTTTGAGACACACTTAAACAAAATGGTTAGAACAAGTATATAGCGGAATAGTTAATCTCGAAGGATCTGTTAGCTCAACAATAATATTAATAGTTAGAGGTTAGTGAGTTAGATGCGGAAGTAAAGTAATGTAAATGACAGCAATTGTTATATCAAGAATACACGTAAGTTGATTCATAACTTGGAATGCATTCAAACCAATGTTAGTAAGTGAGATCAAACTTAGTGAAGAAGTCACAAGGACTTGCTCCGAAGAGAGATTATGATCAGGTATGATAGTAAGAAGTGAGAGTAGGAGATAATTTCTTAGATAAGTAGTAAAGATACTTGAAGATGCGTATTTGATTCAGAACAAGTGAGCTCTATTTATAGAGACTCAAACATTACAAAAGATAACTTGTAGAAGTGGCCATGCAAGGCATACTGGAAAATAGAAAGCGTAAAGAAAAGACAAAATAGACTAAGTACAAAAGCTTGTTGTCTTCTGACTTCGGATGATGCAGTAGAGGCTTTCATTGCGGTAGAAGGTTGGTTGCGGTTCCAGGAAAGTTCAAGAGGGTCACTTTCAGTGTTCTAACATCCATGCACACATAGTATTGTTTGTTATGCTCAAATCTCATCATAGTGTTGTACGTTAATTACTAATTAGGGTTAATTATTTCGTTGATTAGGCGGAATCTAGTTACGGCGGTTTGGGTATGAGGTTTACTTTTCGTCAGTATCAGGTGAGTGTCCTCACTTATTTTCACATGTGTAGTAGAATAGTTGTATCTGTGATGACCACCTGGGTCTAATTGTTATTATTATGTTATGTTGTTATTATGTCACTAAAATTACTGATAGTCTCTAGGGTTGCTGATAACCCACATTGTGTACTGTTAGCCCACTGGGACTGCTGATAGTCCCCATGGTTGCTGATAACTCATAGCTATTTATTAATAATGTATTGTATGTGGTATCTTGGGGAACACACTAAGCTTTGTGCTTAATAATGTATTGTATGTGGTACCGCGGGAAGGCGAAGGTTTTAATAATAGAGATGCACACTGATATTTTGTGAAAATGGTTGTTTGGATAATTATGTGGTTGATAACCTGGTTTTTGAAACTTGTTTTCGTAAATTAAAAACAAAAATTTTGGTCTACAATTTGAGGTGTTACAGTGGGAGGAAGTAGTGGAGTTTTCGAAAATTATGAGATGTAAACCCGATAAATTACCATTTACATACTTGGGAATTCCGGTGGATCAAAAAATAAATAAGGTGATTGTTTAGAAGCCGATTACTGATAAAATTAAGAAGAAGATGTCTAAATGAAAAATATATTCTCTCTCTAATTTAGGCCGATCAGTTTTAATTAAGTCTATTTGGGGGCCTTAGGAGTTTATTACGTGTCCATTTTTGTAATGCCTTTTGCTATTGCAAAAAATTTGGAATCATGTCTAATTTTTTTGGGTGGACATTAAAATCATAGTAAAATGTCTTAGGTCAAATGGGATTTAGTTCTTATGAATATGTCTCAAGGGGGGAGGGGTGTTAAATATTGGGAGTTTGACAACTTTTAATTTTTTTCTCCTTCAACAATAGAGATGCAATTATTATGGTGTAAATGGTGGATTTGGTTTGGACATTGCTACACAATTATTGTACATTTCTCTCTAGTTTTTACCTATACACTAGTTCCACAATCCATCAAATTACACCACTTCAACATCCGGCCATAACAAAACTCCACTTATTAGTTTAAAAACAACACCGTCCAAGAATGTTTTTTTCATTTCAAATCATCACCCCAGCGTACTACACATCAAGCTTCCAACATTTTTACACAATCATTATATATTTCTCTTTAATTTTCACATGTACAATGGATCCACAATCCATCAAATTACACCATTTCAACATTCGACCATAACAAAACTCAACTCACTAGTTTAAAAGCACCGTCGTCCAAAAATGTTTTCTGATTTCAAGCGGTGGAAGTTGGAACCAATCTTTATGTTACCCTACAAAGCCTTCGTATTGTCCGATGCAAATTTCATAAATATGATTTTATGCTTCCAACACCAATCCACTGTCATAGAGGATGATGACACACTAATACCTGAAACCCAACCCAAAACATGGACTTCGACCAAGGAAGCCACATTGACAAGTGTGTGGGTCGACATCTAGGAGCACAATACAACGCACAAACTGATGGTAATTTTTGGAACAATGTTATAAACAATTTGAACAATGCAATGGGTCGTGATGCATATTGCTCATACCACCAACTCAACTTAATATGGAGGGATTTAAATCGAAAAAGTGAGGAAGTTCAACGAAATCTAAAACAAATTATTAAATCAACATAGAATGGTCGTAATGAGTCAGACATTTGAAGGCAACACTCGAACAATACCGATTGGAAAATAACGACTCCAATGATTATATAACATTGTCGGATGCATATTGCCACTTTGACCTCAACCACAGGGAACAGGAAATTGAGCATGAATAGCATTGAAGCCCGCTTGGAGGACAAAATAACATAAAAATATTGTGTTTGGATGAATTATTATTATTATTATTATTATTATTATTATTATTATTATTATTATTATTATTATGCAAATTTAAATATTTTAATTTGAATTAACAAAAAAATTAATCGTTATTAATCTTATATTTACTTAGTAAGTTAATTGTTAGAAATTGATAATTAATAGTTGTACTAGAAAAAAAATACGCTAAAAATGAAAAATTGAAGATGAATAACACCCTTGAAAAGATTGAATATAACACATTTCAAAGATTAAGCTAAACGGAAAGAATGAAATTTAATAATTTAGAAACGTTTTCTTGGGGAAGAAGAGTAAATTTGTTTTAAGAAAAAATAAACTAAACAAAGGAAGAGTGGGAAGAAAAAAATTCTAACAATAGGAAATTCGGAATAAAAAAGCAGCCAAACATCCACCGAGAACGAAGGACACAAATGGCAAAATCTATCATTGAATTTGATTATCAAAAGAAGCCCAGAATATAGCATTCTTTTACAAATCAAAATGAGCCTAAATTCAAAACCCATTCCAAGTAGCCCATGAACTTCCATTTTATAGGACCTGCACATTGATGGTGACCTGCACATTGATGGTTCCAGAGCAATTTTGGGTCGGTCGTGCAATGATCCGGTCATTTTTTGGACCGGTCTTTTTCGGTCTCATCTCTCGGTCTTTTCGTGTGCCTTTTTTGGTTCGATTTATGATTTTTTTTATTCGGTTTCGGTATTTTTCGATTCTTTTGTTTTGGTTTCGAGTTTTTTCCATTAACAAATATGATATTATCACCAAAATGATAAAATTAAGATTGATTAAAAATGATAATTTAAATTATATAAAAGAAAAAAAAAATGAAATAAATCAGATAGTTTGTGATTAGAAAATGAATAATTAACACAAAAGTTATATATTTATAAAGTTTGGTTACCGTCTTTTTTTCCAGACCGGTTTCGTTCGGTCTCGAACCGATCCGTTCTTTTTTAGGACGGATCTCAGAACGGTCCGGTCTTTTACAGACCGGTCCGAGACGGTCTTGAGCTGGTCCTTTTTCGGTCCGTCTTTTTTAGGACCGGTCTTTTTCTGGTCTCATCTCGTTTTAGACCAGTTTGGTCTCGATATATTTTTGGGTCCGGTCTGAAACCAGTCTTTTTGTGGAGTTTCATATCCAATATTTTGTCTATCTTTTGTTCCATTAATCCACTCCTCCCTATCTATGCTCAAAAGCCCATGCTCTTGGATTAAAGAATTATTTAATTAATAGGTGCTTTCTAAAGAGTATTTTCTAGAATTATAGTGTGAGTAACTACAGTTTTATTTTCCAGACTTGTGCACAGCCATCTTATTTTCCATATTTTAAGCTTCACATCCATGTTTGAAGATTCGTGGTCATCTTCTTTCTTGTTTGATTTTAACTTCAAATGGGGATCAAATACAAAATTTTAGACAATTTGCTTTGGATGTTTGATTCAAATCACTTGAAAATTTGCATTTCATCACTGATTCATGCATAGTAAATCGAAGATGTATAATAATCCCAAAACATCAACCAGATAACATATGAAAAAAAAAATAGTTAATGATTTTTCTATTTAAACACAATTTATTTACAACAAAAATACTATTGCATTTTTTCTATATTACTACTCAATAGCTTCCCACATGTCCATTTAAGGATTTTTATATTACTAATTCATTTTCATTTACTTTTATCTAATAATCTCGCTAATCAATTTAACAGGTTGTTCATTATTTCGATAAAATCGAATTATTCAATTGGACAATTTAGATTGGACTATTTGGTTCGGATATTCGGATTTTTTGGATTGGTTTTCGACAAAACCGAATTATTATATTGGATTCCGGATTGGTTTTAGTTTATAAAATAAAAACCGAATAGTCCAAAAAAATCAAATAGACATTTATTATTTATTTATATATAATATATGTCTATAGTTATTTATTAATTTTGTAATTTATTTTTTCAAATAGGTTCAAAACATTTCACCCGATAAAAAAACATTAATATGCATTTTCTCTCAATTGTTTTCTAGCTACAAAATATTTAACTATAATATATCTTCTTAGTAGTTGTTTATAAATTTCAAATCACAATTAAATAATTTGTTTTTGTTTCTTGTGTAAAATTGGATAATATTATAATTAATATGTAATTATAAAGTGTTTCGGTTTTTGAAAACCGAATTATAAAAAATGATCCAACCGAATTATAATTGGATCGGATTTGAATTTAGTTTGGACTATTCGGATCCATGTTTGAAAACTGAAATCAATTTGGATTCACTTGATTGGATCGATCAAACTGATACATCCAAACGAACACCCCTACCATTTAGCTCTTTAAATTTTAGTAGGATTTCATAACATCATTTATTTTTTATATATAATATTCTATAAATATGCTATAATAAGTTTTATAAATTCTTTATAAAATCAAGTTGTTATAATTCCTTTTTAAAATTTTGTTTTTATGAAATATTTTATAAAGTTCAAGTTGTATATTGTTTACAAATGATATTATAAAACTTGTAGTTCATATTTGTTTTTGACAAAATATACAATTGGTCCATGTGGGTTACTAGAGCTAATTGATTGCAATGTTTTAAATATCGATTCGAACCAGTCGGTCAAACCGAGAACCGGAGATGAGAGAAGTTTAACACTGATCGATTTTATGTTAATTTCTATTCCTGATCGAACTGAATGGTTCTTCATAAACCGGATTAAACGGGTGTAATGAAACTGATAAAAAATCGTTAAACATGTTTACTGGATTTAGATATTTGGATTTCAATTAGCCCGTTAAAAACAACTCATTTCCAAAGTAAATTAATTAGCTTGATCGATATGGTTATCCATAGTGTACATAAGTTGAATGCTGACACACACCTCTACCAGACACGACTTCGACATACACTAGACACCAGCCGACCCCGATCTTTTCAACTTGAAGGCCGATACATCTCAACTGTTATGTTTATGATTTTATAATATAGTTCATTATGATAAGGTTTTATATTTATGGACGTCAAATTCTTGGTTCTTTCTCTCTCTCTCTCTCTCTCTCTCTCTCTCTCTATATATATATATATATATATATATATATATATATATATATATATATATATATATAGAGAGAGAGAGAGAGAGAGAGAGACAAAATACATAAAAAATATGAAAAAACGGGTTGAAGCGGCATTCGAATCGGTCAAACTGGGAACCAAACCTCTTCAACTAAAAACTAATTTTTAAAACATTGATTGATAAAGTACAATTATAAAAACATTTATGCTCTTATCTCCATGGTTTTAGTTTCTTGTGCGGAGATTCCTATGGATTTCTTTTATTTCAAAATTGATATAAAACTACACTTTTACCCATAATCTATTTTTTATTAGTTTATATTTCATGTTTCAATTTTCGGTAATATTTTATTTATCAAAAAATAACCTCACAACCTTCTTCCTCTTCTCTCTTACAACTTTCCTCCATCTTCTCTATACATAACCAACCACAAACACTACCACCAACTTTAACTCTATCCTACAACCATCAGCTTCAGCCATCGCCACCACCAAAATCGCCTTTAATCTGCACATCTACTACCTTCATCCACCACTACCAACGGCATCTCTTTCAACCTGCATCTCAACCCTTAGCTAGCGTATTTGATCTCAATCTAAAAAAATAGGAAACAGATACAGACAATGGTGTTGGGCGGTAAAATACAAATCTAGACATAACGGTGGTTCTACACAAAGACGGGATGAAGAAAAATGAGGAGGTTGGCCAACCCTAGCCCTGAGTGTGTATGTAGGAATTTTTATCATTTAAACAACATTGTGTGAAGAAGAAGGTGGTATTGAAGCTTCTAGAAGTTATTCCAGCTGAGTTTATGTAACATATATTTTCAATTATTGCTCTTAAGACCCAACCTTTTTGAATATTGACGGTTTTTAGTGAATCTTGGGGTGCCACAACGTGGTGATGAAGCTCACCATGATGTGGTTGCGTTTTGCTAAGGAAAACACATTTTTAATCATCACGATATTGTCAAGTAATAGCCATGATGTAGCGGTGGCAAAATGCAAAACCCTAGTTCTTGGGTCTAGAGCCTTATTTAAGGGATGTAATGGCTAGGGTTTACCTACCCTAAGCCTCCATCACACCCGTAAGTTCGGAAACCAACCCTAGCCTCCTTATGTTCATCTTGAAGCTCATTTGTAATCTTTTGTGGATTTGAAGAAGGAAGAAAGGTACTTTAGGTGAAAGGATTCAACAAGTAAAGCTCTTTACTAACTTCTTGTGCATATTCTAGACCTTTGTAAGTCCATAAGATCTTACCTTTTTGTCTAACCTTCATAGATCTAGATTTTGAAGCATATTTCTTCATGTTTTTGTTGGTTTCCATGGATGGATCCAATTAAGTTGGCAACTTTATGGATCTTTGAGGTCTCAATGTGGTCATATACTCTAGATCTGAGTTTTAATGAAGTTTTAGTTTCATGCATGGGGTTTTGACCTTATTCTTCTCTTTTAACCTAACTTGAGTGCATGAAATGCATTGGATATGCATGTACATAAAGCAATGATTTTTAGGATGATTATGAATGTAAGGAAGCTTCCTCGAAAGCATGAGTATTAGGCTTAATGGATTAAGGGCTTAATCCACTAAGTCGTGTAGTGCATAACCCACGACATAGGGGTATGCTCACCACGATGTGGTAAAGAGACTTCTGACGACTGATTTTTCATGTAGTTTCCACGACATGGTCTATGGTTGGACGCGACGTAGAAACCAGTTAAGGTTGACTTTAACTGTTGACCATTCACTTTTGACAACGTTGACTTTTGTCAACTTGAGGGTTTTAGGCTGTAAATTAAGGAATTGCCTCTAGTTAACGTACATGTGGTTAATAATACTCTTTATCTCTGTGTGAGCTGTGGTGTTTATTTGTTTGTCTATGAGGTGAGTTTCCACACCATATTATATATTGCAGTATGCATCCTAGGGTGTTAGGATATGGGTAGCCAGTTGATTTGTCTGTTATCTATATTATGTATATGTCGACATATTTGTGAAGGGCTGAGACATCTAGCTTTTTGCGGATGGCCAATAGTGCGGGCAGTACATCTTTAGGCCGGGGGACAACAAGAGGCGAGTTGATGAAAATACCAACATTGAGTGTTGTGAGTCTGGATATTCACATTAGTCAGGTTGATGACATGATCAATCGGGGTGTTGTGAGTCTAGATATTCATTGGGTTAATACGAATCTGGTAGCATGTATGCTTATGTATATATTGTTGTATGTGGTATTTTAGGGAACTCACTAAGATTTTGCTTACATTTTTGGATTTAAATGTTTCAAGGCTTCAGATGATTGTGGAAAAGAGAAGGCTTGATTGTACACATTCATCAACAGCTTTTGTGATTCCGTATTGTTTCGTCACTATGATTTTTAGATGATTGTATTTTGAACATATGAGATTTCTTTGACATGGGTTTTGTAAAAGTGAACTTTTGAGGAAAGTTCTTGGAGTTTGATTAACTCCATAACAATTAGTAGGGATTTGGATTATTTATGGACCTTTTGGTCCCATAAAGTCGAGTGCTTGCACCCATTCTAAGTCATGCATATCCTAATGGTCATTTAATCCCTTAATGAAGTTGGGGTTCTAGATTTGAGGTTAGGAAATGGAAAAAGATGGAAACTTTATCCATGCATGGCATTAATCGATCCATATATGAGCTTTAATGCTCTAGATTTGAGGGTTAAGAGCTTAATGACTGAAGTTGTCAAGGAAATTAGCACAAAGCAAGTCGTAAGACTCAGTCGAGACTGTTTTGTCTTTTAGTAACCATGACGTGGCCTAGGATCTAGTCATGGTGTGGTGGTTGGTGATGGTTGACCATTGAGTCTTGACTAGTTTGAGTGTTGGTTAAACTTAAGGCTTTTAGGTTGTAGACTAAGGTGTGGCCTTTATTTGTTATAGGCGGTTTGGGTAGCTAATTTTGCGTGACTTTGAGTGTTTTCTTTTCATCTCTTTGATCAGGTAGTCTTCTCACTATATTATGTAGGAGACTAGATATCCATTTATGCTTCTTGTATGCGTAGCTAGTTGCTATATGCTTATATGCTTGTTACCTGTCGGACTGGGCCTATGTAACTAATTCATGCTTGTTGGGTTAGGCCTGTTATTTGTATGGTATGTGGTATTTTGGGGAACTCACTAGGTTTTATGCTTGTCTTTTAAGTTTTAAATGTTTTAGGTTGTTTTGGTAGCAAGGGAAAGGACGTGACGTGATTGCGGCGCATCTATTCGGAATTTTTACATTTTATGACTTTGCTTTATTACTTTGATATTGGTTTTTGGAATTTCAAACTTCTAATTTTGTTATCTCTTGATCCAAGAATGAAATGGGATGGTTTTAGTTTTATTATAAATGAAAATTTATGTCTATGTTTTGGGATTACAGAAGTTGGTATCAAAGTCTTTGTTTAAGGGATTCCGTCTACCATTGGGTACGTCTGAACTCAAGCTGAGGACTGAGAAACTTTTTATGGAATTTTTTTCTAAAAAGGTTTTTTCTTTAAAAGAGAATGATTTGATGTGTGCAATCAGCTGATGCTTAAGTAAGTAATTTCCAAAATATCCATACATGTTGTTATGAGAAGTATGCTACAGTATGTTATGCATGCTAGTTTTAGGCTCGATATCTGCTTTGGATTGTATGCTAGAATACCTATTAGGAGAGATGGCTGATTATGTTTGTTATGTGTCTGCTATGTATTTTTTAGGGTTTAAGTGATTATGATAAATTGTCTGATTAATGCTTAAGGGTGGTTCATGATTATGACTAGATAACCTTAGAATTTTTGGTTCTTTCTTATTGCATATTCTTGTTGATGAAGGCTTGATGGTAGATACATTTATTCGACTGTCTATTATTAATTGTATGACCTGCATTCATGGGGTGATTTATTGGTATCAGTGGAGGCCTTTCTGTCATGCGAGTAGGGTGAGAAAATCGTAGGAATAACTAGGAAGTATCTTAGTATATGATTACACTGTTATAATACAGATTCTGTTAGAGTGAGTAAAAATATGTGTGGAAAGTAGTATGGGCCCGTACTACCGAAAGCACAAGATATGTCCTTGAATCAGGGAAATAAGGATTTTGAGGAGTTTGTAGTGAATAAATAGTATGACTAACACTATGATAATATTTTGAACTTTATATTATATTTTTTAGAATGATGACGACTCGTTAGGGTGGTGGGTATGGCTCTAGTTTAGGCCCTTGTAATGCATCAGATGATCCTAAGTTGCACGACTTGATCACAACAAAGGTTTCGAGAGTCATTTTGGAGGATCTGGCTGGTATGTTTCAATGATCAAGAAGGAGTTGATAACGATAATGGATGAGAGGTTGCAAACCTTT
This sequence comes from Lactuca serriola, assembly GCF_051521515.1. Lineage (NCBI taxonomy): Eukaryota > Viridiplantae > Streptophyta > Magnoliopsida > Asterales > Asteraceae > Lactuca > Lactuca serriola. The sequence goes on from NC_136413.1 coordinate 1,871,048, forward strand.
TGGGATGAGTTTGCAGCAAGTTAGCCTAGGTCTTGCAAGATTACCTTTTTTGAGTTTCGTGCTTAAGCATACCACAAAAACAGTGGTGGAGATCACCACCAAGTTTAAGGAGAGAGCCCTTCTTGTTACACGGTACTTTGGGGATGGGGAGATGAAGATGAAGAGGTATCATGACATTCTGAGGACTGAAATCAAGGATTTTGTCAGTATGGATACCTGTACGAAATTTGATTAGATGATTGATGCGGCTTAGGAATGAGAGATTGAGTTAGAGCTTCTAAAGAAAAGGAAGCATCCATAGGTTCATAGTTTAGTTGTTCCATCCAGGACGTCCAAGAATTCTGAGACACGTTCTGGGAGCCAATATGACCAAGGCTAATGTGGCAAGTTGTAACATCCTAAAAACCAACTTGTAATTTTTTCAAAAATCAGAGTATGATTATACTAAAAGGCGTTTCATCCATAACACCATCAAATATAGTAACACAAAATCATCTTCATAAGAAAAAGATAATTTATTGTTTTGAAAACAAAATCATAAAAGATAAACATATAGTGGATGCATGCCCCCGAGAATGTCCAGATATACCATTCAATCCAGCTCATTTTCGTTCGAAATTGAAATACCCGCAACTAAAGACATAAAATAGCAACTCTAATCATATGGTACACAAATACATTTGAAGATCATATGCATTTCACATCGTACACAAAAGCATCGAGTAATAACGACTTATAACTTCACATATAACCCTAGTCAAATGGGTTCCCTCTAAGAGGTATGTCTCCAGCTGACCTAATATTGACTACTTCCCTCTTAGAGGTCTATCATGTTCTTAAATCCTTATAATTCAACTGCATTCCCTCCAACGGTTGGTCTCTAGTGGACATACATATAACATATAGTCTATATAATAGGTAAGTTCACAAGAAATCACTTGAATGATCGGTAAGATAAATCTAAACAATGAGTTAGCGACACCGAAAACTACCTCAAATCACTACACAATAATTACCTTAAGTTAATCGTTAACATAAACATTATAAACAATTTCTTAATGACCTAATACTATTAAATTCTATTCTAGTAGTAAAAGACCATTTTGCCCCCTCCAGAGCTTAAACCCAACACAGTTGACCAAAAGTCAAACTTGGTCAAAAGTCAATGCCAACGGTTAACATTCCATGGTATAATGATGACAAAAGATTTGTAGGTCTCCCTTATCTACCGCTTCGTGGTCATTCCTTGATCGCGTCGTGAATCTGCTGACATACCCTTTCATTCATTAAGCACTTAATCCTTATAGATCAACGCTTAGGTTCTCAGGTTTGAATCTTTCTAGTGATTTAATGGATAAAGTTTCAAACTTTATAAATTCTAATGTCTAAATATTTCTAGATTTATAACACTATCTTGGTTTTTCCTACTTAAGCTCTACATCCTTTGCATGGTAGGTCAAAAACACCACCAAAGACATTTTTCTGAATTTTGAAGATCTTAAACTTCCTTATAAATAAGCTGGAGTTCTGGATATTGTTCATCTCCAAGAACATGAGGTCTAAATGGGTAAAATCCATGAAATCTTATATTTCAACACACAACTGAAAAAAAAACAGAAGTCATATAGGCTTACAATGGTCCATAAAATGCTCATAAAGTACAATCCAATTAGCTTTTTCCTTCATTTCTTTCAAAAGTGAACAATTCCCTTTCAAAGTGCATAAAATGAGCATCAATGATCTCAAAAGGCCAATAGGGAGGCTAGAGTTTGGTGCATGGGCTCTAAAGATTATGTAATCATGTCCTTTAAATAGGGCCCAAGGTCGAGACCTAGGGTTTGGGGACCATCCACCACCGCATTACGGTCCTCACCAAGAACCGTGCCACCACTTAAGTGACGTTGCCACGCTACGATACACACTAAGAACCACGCTGCAGTTCACAAAACCCTAAATCCTCAACCTGAAGAATTTTGATTGTAAAATGTCATACTTGAGAAACATGAGTTACAAATCTCCCCAAATTATTTGGATTTTGTCCCTAAAGTCTGCCACATCAAATAACCATAGATATTATATGCACATTTCCTCCTCAGGTTACCATGTGCACTTTAATCCTCTTTAGTGTTGCCATCACACGTTTACTAGCACAATCTCCTTCTTTCAAAACCTCTTTTTCATCTAATTGAGTATAGCTATAAGTTTCTCTACATAAATCAACCTCTCATTCACATGGATATCCTCAAGAGGCACCACAATAGTATCATCCGCAACATACTTCCTCAACTGCAACACATGGAAAGTGGCATGGATCTGTTGGAGTTCTACAGGAAAATCCAGTCCAATCAGTAAGTGACCTTCCTAACTTTGGCTAAAAATATGAATTTTCTAATGTATCAGGGTCCTAACTTTCCTCTCTTCTTGAAGTGAATGATTCCCTTCCATTAAGATACTTTCAACAACATAAAATCCCATATGCGGAACTCCAAGTCTAATATCCTCTTGTCGACATAACTCTTATTTCGGATTTGAGCGGTAAGAAGGTATCCCAGCTACCCCTAAAATCTAACACACATCCTCGCAACGTGTCTTCAAATATCTATATAGTTCTCTTTCTTTCGTCGTCTGTCTGTGGGTGGTACGATGTACTGAACCTCAACTGTCTACCTATAGCCACATGTAATTGCTTCCAAAAATGAGACGTGAATTTGGCATCTTTGTGAGACAGTACTGATACCGCACTCCATGTTGAGACATTATTTCCTTCACATAGGTGTCTAAAAGTTTTTATGCAGATGAACTCTCCATGATGGCGATGAAGCGACCACTCTTCGTCAGACGATCAACTACCACTCACATAGTATCGAAATTGCTCGTGTGGCTTTCGATGTTTAGCCTTGACCAGCAGACATGTCAAACACTTATCTATATACTTGACAACATCCCTCTTTATTTTTGACCACTAATAATGTCTTCCCATGTCCCTATACATCTTGGTACCACCAGGTTGTATATAAAATTTTGACTTGTGAGCCTCATCTATAAGTGTCTACTTGGCATTCCCATAAATGACACCTAAATTTTACCATAACGAGTGAGCCTCATCTATAAGTATCTACTTTACTAGTGCACCCTCCTAAGCCTATTTGGTCATTTCAAAAAAGGAGTTACCAAGTGTCCTCCTCAAACAAGTAATATGCAGGGGTGCACCCTACTTCTAGCGGATTAGTGCATCTGGAACAACATTTGCTTTTACTAAATGGTATATTATCTCTAGGTCATAATCCTTTAGCACATGCAGCCACCAACATTGTCTCATATTCCACTCTTGTTGATCAATAAGATATTTTAGACTCTTATAATCAATATATACCGCTCAATTTACTCAAAATGGATAGTGCCTCTAGATCTTTAAGGCAAACACAACAACCCCAAGCTCTAAATAGTGGGTCGGGTACCTAATTTCGTGTGGCTTCAATTGTCATGATTCATACACAATAGCTTTACCCCTCTACATAAGAATTATCCCCAAACCAAGTAAGGAAGCATCACAATAAACCATCATATCATCCACACCTTCTGAAAAGGTCAACACTAGGGCCTCGCATAATCGTTGTGTCAAGATCTCAAAGGTTCGTTGTTGATCATCTCCATACTTGAAAGGGAATACTTTCTTTGTCAATTTTGTCAAATAAACACCTACTTTTGAAAAATCTTGGATGAATTGGCAGTAATACCTAGTTAATCTGAGAAAAATCCTGATCTAGGTTGGAGTTTGGAACCTCCCAACTCAAAACGTCTCCACTTGGGCTGGATCAACCAAAATACCTTATTGATTAATAAGATGATCAATGAATTGAAGTTCTCGCAGCCAGGATTCACACTTCTTGAATTTGGCATATAACTTTTCATGTATTAGGGCCTCAAGTGCTTCCCTCAAATGTTTCTTGTGCACTTCTTGGGTTTTCAAATAATACACCAAAATGTCATCAATGAACACAATCATAGATCTGTCCAACATACGCCTACATACTTTATTCATCAAATCCAAAAATGTCATTGATGCATTCATCAATATTGTCTTCCTTAACACGCATCAAATGATACCCAAAGCGAAGATAAACCTTTGAGAACCATGATGCTCCTTGAAGATGGTAAAAAATGTTGTTAATCCTTGGTAATGGATATTTGTTCTTAATGACAGCATTGTTCAGTTCATGATAACAAAAGCACAAATGGAGGGATCCGTCCTTCTTCCGGACGAATAAAGTCGATGCTCCCGAATGAGAGCTGTTGAGCCGAATGAATCCTAAATCTAGTACTTTTTTGAAACTGAGTGGATAGCTCTTGCATCTCAGAAGGTGGAGTTTGATAAGGCGCTCCTTCTATGGGTGTTGCACCTAGAATAACGTCAATCTGAAAATAAAATTTTTGTTTGGGAGGAACACCCAAAAAATCATCAGATAGTACATCTGGAAACTCCCTAAATATTGGAACCACATCAATAGATAATTGTCTTTGATCCATTTTGTTATCCACAAAATAGACCAAGTATTTGACACATCTATGCTAAGCTACTTCGGAGTTTTGAGCCTTAGCTGGAGAACATATAATTGAATTTTCCTTCCTCCTTTCTCATTGAATGACTAGTTATCCCGCACTCAAGGTTTGAACCCGAACCAACGTCCTCATACAATTAATCAATGCGTAGTTTCGATCTAACCAATCCATTCCCATAATGACATTAACATAACTCATCGGAATTGGAATAAGGTCAATCGAAAATCTCTCACCCTAAATATCAATAATGCAACTCCTGAAAACCTCATCAGTGATGACCAATCTATCATCTATAATATGAAATAACATTTTCAAATCAAGCATCTCATGAGTAATGCTAAAATTGTTGCTAAAATCAAGAGACACAAAAGATCGGCTCGCCCCCGAGTTGAAAAGAATAAGAGCATTCTTAGAATTAATAGGAAACAAACTTAATTACACAAATAGTCGTAGTTACAATTAAAAACCAATGATAAAAGAGGAGTGAAATAAAAGAGTCCTTGTTACGACATTTGGAATTGTAATAGCCTCCGCGGCAGTGAGCTGAAATTCGCTCCCATGGGCCCTAGAGTCGTTGAGCTTTTTATGCTCATCATCAATGATCCTCAGTGTGGTAGGAGCAAAAGACATGACTTGCTGACCAATCGTATTCAGACACTCTAACCTGATATGCCAAAATTGGTTGCATCTTAAGCATAGATTCTAAGGATCCTTATATTCCCTGTTAAAATGTGCCGACTTCCTACACTGATAACATACGCTATGCTCATCCCTACACTCCCTAAATAGATTCTTCTGACAATTTCCACATCTTGAAAAAGTATTATTTTCACCCCGCCTTTCCCCAAATATCTTGAACTTCATATGTGGCTGACTAGTCGTTTGAGTAGGTTCGGCCTCTTCGACTTCGTCTGTCTCTTTAACTTAATCTTACAAATGCAAGCTACCTCAATCATCACCCAAAGATTCTTGCACTTGGCAGTGAACACACACTCTCGAATCTCATCCTTCAGTATAATACTATACTTAGACATCATCATGGCTTCCATAGCCAAATAATCAGGACAAAATATCAAATTCTCATAAAACAAAGTTGTGATCTTAGTCACGGTCTTTGTAGTCTGTCTTTAAGCAACAAATTCCTTAGTGAGGTGTTATACCTCTACGATTGGAAGAAAATTCTCCTTGAAAAGTGTCGAGAACTCATCCCAGGTCATAACCTCAATCTCCACAGGCAAACGAGTGTTACCGACTAGTTTCCACCAATCCTTGGTTGCATGTCTCAGAAGGCTTGTAGGATAGCGAACCTTGGCTTCCTCAAGACAATAATTAGTATGAAGAGAATGCTTCACCTTATACTAGCAACGAGATCCTTTTTCCCTTCAAGTTTTGGTGGGTGGAATGATAATAAATCCAAAAAGCTCACTGCCTGAGCACTCCCTACACCTGGTCCCTGGGTAGCCGCAACAATGCTCTGCCTTACAGTCTCAAACAGCTTGGTCCTGATCTAGGTGAAAATTTTAGGTAACAACTTTTGAACTGCCTGACCTTGCTAGGAATCAACTCTCAAAAATCCACAATCTCAGTATCACTGGGCCTTCCGGATCCAAATCCTCCCTTAGCGGTAACCTTAGCCGAGACACTTTGATTTACACATTGTTAGCAGTGACTACGTTTACTAAAGCTATCATTAGGTAGTATTTTATCTTTTCACTACCTTTTAGTACTTTAGGCGCCTTCGTGACTCCTTTAGATCCAACCACCTATCATGTGCTTCTAATGGTATAAAGTGTTGATATTGGAGATCACTTGAAGTTTCCTTACCTACTAGAGGTACAATAATTATTACTTGCATACATACATATTCGTGAACTACATCACTGCTCTCCCTATCAAGATCTACCTTCCTACCAGAAAAAATATAATATGCACATACAACTACACATAATTGTATAGACTGAATACACATTCAAAAGTTTATCCTACCCTAACACCACAACAAAGCAAGGAATAGGAAGTAAGACAAAATCAAGATTTCTGAGCCTATATAATTCTAATCATGCATAATCGAGCCATGTGAATCACCAATTGTCTTGAAGGATAATTAGATCATATAAGATAAGCGTATGTTGAATGCATATAATCATCACATAAAGAATGTAAATTAGTTTTAGCTTTATAACACATCATAGAAACATATTGACTAACTGTGCAGCTCAGATCATTGGGCAATCTATATTCTCTTCTTCAAAGCATATGATATTTTTCCTTACTTATATTTTTAAAACTTGTCCCATTTCTTAGTTTAATTTATAGAAAAAATTATGTTAAAAACAAGCAGTGGTTTTGAGTTTAAACACACTAGGAACTATGTTTACTTCTCTTAAACCAGTGCTTTGATACCGATTTCTAACATCCCCAAAACCAACTTGCATATTTTTTTTCCAAAAACAGAGTATAATAATACTAAAAGGGGTTTCATCCATAACACTACCAAATATAGAAACACAAAATCATCTTCATAAGCGGAAGATAAATTCTTGTTTTGAAAAAAAAATTCATAAAGGTTTAACAAAGATTCGATGCCATGCCACCGAGAATATCCAGATATCCAAATTAAGCCAGCTCCTTGTCCTTTGAAACTGAAGGACTTGCATTTAAAGACAAAAAAATAGCAATTACAAGCCCATGTCTTAGTGCTTAATCATAACATTTATCCATTATACGTATCATATGCATTTCGTATTATACACATACATTGAGTGATAACCACTTATAACTTTACATTCATACACATAATACATAGACTAGCAAATACTGAGAGAACCCTGATCAAGATCAGTTAACAAAAAAGACAAAGAACAATGGCTTATCACAATGTTTTTTCTCTAAGAAAGTTCTCACCAAGAGAACAAGAACAAAGCTACGCTTTGTGAATCAACAAATGACATAAACCCTTAATACATGATCCAACTAAAATCTAAGATTCCCATATCTTCGTTTCTCTTGTTTAGCTTCAGAGAGTTCAAGAAGTGATAATTGATTTCGAGTTATTCATGACTCATACACTCGATTCTTAGATGAATCAAATGCTCAGTGGGTGCCTTGGAAAGACCATTTGGTGCTGGAAGCATATGTGTTGTGATTCATCAATGTAGAATATGCCATTTTCGGGTTGACGAATATACAAGTGTTGAAATCTATGAACACCCACTGGAAAAAGAATAGTTAATCACTTTAGTGCCATAAGGAAGAAGAAATTTGACATTGTAGGAGGTTCTCTTCATGGTTACTACTACAGACGCTGAGGATAAGAATGGCTTAGTTGAAGTCTTTGGCACTAATTCAAGACCTTTAACCTTTATGAAAAGTCTCTTCAATACAAGTCTTAGTTCCTCAGTATATTTTCCATTTTGTTGCCGTAGGATCTTTGCATTCTTTTTGGGGGGGCTACCTTTAGAAGCAACTTTGGCATTTTGTTTCTTTCTTAGTGGACTATATTCATTGGATTCGATGTCACTGGGATCCCCCTAAGGGATTTTCTCCCCTAAATCGTTGTCACTAAGCTCCCTCTAAGGGATTTTCTCCTCCTCAACACGAGCTTTGGTGTTTGGGAACACATTCTAAAGTGGCACCAAGTTAATAGAAGACAATTCATGAGATAAACTTCATTTAGGTCCATGAGATCGACTTTGTTTAGGTTTATGAGATATATTTTATTTTCTACATCTGACTGATCAGGAATGTCAACAAGAAACCGTTGTCGCCTCCTAATTAAAATTCTACCCCTTTTAGGCATCATCAGGTGGTGATTGTTGATCATTATCTCATGGTAATGGAGACCAACCTTCCTCTTATTTAGTGTAACTAAAGTGCAGTGGAATAGTAGGTGGGTTTTTAGTGTATCACACTATTGTATTATTGCAATAGTAGATCATTTACACAGTGTTGTTAAGTCTCATCAACGTATGGTTTTATATGCGGAATCACTTACTACATTTATTAGAAGAATACTTGGGTGATAATGATATGATGTGTGTAATATATTCCGGTAGGAAATGTACCCATCGGCATAAAATGTCAAAATTTCATCAGTGTATGGCTAACACAGTGAGTCATCAACTTCTTTGTTAGAAGATTTGTATAGTAAGAGTGGCTTGGTGCGTGTAATATATCAATGTACGTGATATACCTCTCGGCAAAAAATTTCAAGTTTTCAGCAACAAATGGTATCATGATCCAAATCTTGAAAATCTTAAGTAGAAGATAAGTAAGGGTAATAAAGGGTTGGTGTGTGTGTTAACTATAACATGTTGTTTTACCATCGACATATAATTTTGAACTTTTATCAGTGTATGATACAATATAGTGAATCATTAAGTTCTATAATAGAAGACTTGTAGTGTAAGAAGAGTTGTTGGATGTCTCAATAACACTATGGTTTAATAGTTTGAATCATAAACGTTGAATTTTGAACTCATCGGTCAGAAGTCGTACTACTTTCACCATCATTGAGGTAATTGTAGAGAGAAAGAATGTTACGGTATAGGATGTTTCAGTGAATTATGATGAGAGTGAGAGAAATCTTTAACTTGAGAGGAAAACAAATTAACTTGTATCCCTGATTTTCATAGATCAAAGACATTGCTAGTCATGCAACAAAAAGTGTTCAAACCAAAGCAAGAAATAGTCTAAAAGAAATTAGTTCAAAATACATAATAGACGTTACAATATTCATTCCAAAGCAAGCATTCTAAGATCAGTAGTGAGCTTTAATATAGTTTGTTCATCCATTGGCTTGTTAAGGAATTCAGTGAGTTGATTGGTAGTAGGAATGTAGAGTAGCTCGATCTTCCCTTTTTGAACGATATCCTTGATGACGTCATATTTGATCTCGATGTGCTTTGTATTTAAGTGTTTCACTGGAACTTGGGTTATCAAAATGGAATTGATGTTCATATTGGAGTCTTGGTAAAGTTGAATCCATAATCCAGAAGTTGATTTTGAATCTAAAGAATTTGTGCGCAATACCTTCCAGTGGCAACATATTCGGCTTCAGTAGTTGAAAATGCCACTGATGTTTGTTTTTTTCTTGACCAACTAATCAATCTGTTTCCAAGAATTTGGTAACCACCAGATGTAATTTTGTGATCAAAGACACGCCTTGCATGGTCAGAGTCAGTGAAAGAAACTAATTCAAATAGTGAGTCATGAGGATACCGAAGTCTAATATTTCGAGAATGATTCAAATATCTAAAGATTCAATTGACTGCTTGAAGGTGTGTCTCCATTGGGTTAGCCTGGTAGCGAGCACACATGATGGTGGCGACTTTTATATTTGGGTGACTCGATGTAAAGTAGAACAAGGAGCCAATCATTCCTTGATATATAGTTGCATTTACATCACTTGCTTCAATATCAATATGTATCTTAATGGATGGGGACATGTGAGTTATGGTCGGTTTACAATAGGTGAATGAAAATTTCTTCAACATGCCATGCATATATTCTCACTGACAAATGAAGATTCCATCTGGAAGTTGTTTGACCTGTAAATCTAAAAAGAAAGTTAAGTCATCCATCATTCTTATTTCAAACTTGTATGCCATGGCTTCAACAAATTCTTTGCTTAAGGCTTCATCAGTGGATCCCAAAATGATGTTATGTACATACACTTGTGAAATAATGAGATGAGACCCACACTTCTTGATGAACAGAGTATTGTCATTAGCAACTTTTTGATATCCGTTCTAAATAAGATAATTTGTCAGTGTGTCATAAGAAGCTCTGGGAGCTTGCTTCATTCCATAGACTGCCTTGTCCAACCTATGAACATGATTAGGAAACTTATCACTTTTGACACAAGGTAGTTGCTTAAGAAATACTTCTTCTTGAAGATCCCCATGTAAAAATGCATTGTTGACGTCCATTTGATACATTGTGAAGTTCATTGCATGTTTTTATTGATCGGATACAATTCAAGTATGATAAACAAGTACAAACTAAATTAACAAAATAAAGAACAGAAAAAGTAAAGAACACGAAGAATTCTCCAAAGGTTGTCATAAAGAAAATCACCAAGATGATTACTTTAGGGATTCACCCTAATGTTGAATATATACTAACCTATACAAGTATATCCCATGATTAAAGGGATTGTATCTAATCTATACTAAGAACCAATCCTTATTACTAGGTTATCGAATCTACTATCTATTCAATATATATATATATATATATATATATATATATATATATGCATGTATAATTACCTAATATAAAAGGACTACATTAGATTTTATGACTACATGTTGATGTTGATAAACCTAGTTGGCATTGCTGCCGATGGTGATGATGACGCGAACGCTAACATTTAGCGTGTAAAGTGTTTGACACATCAGATCATAAGGTGTGACCTTAAAATCTCCCCCTATCTAATAATGTGAAAACTAATCTTTAAAGAATTCTTCTGCTTTAATGAATGCTCCCCATGAGTGTATAAATCCATATTTTTAATTACCAACAGTAGAAGCAACATTTATGAGTTGTAGTGGACGAATACATGATGAGTTAATAGAACATTGAACATTGATATTGATTTCAGCTATCAGCTCCCCCCCCCCCCCTCTTATATTTTGCTTCTCTTAATCTTAATAGATCAATAAAACTTAGTAGTTTACAAGTTTCTGCGTTTTTTGACATCAACAAAAAATATGAAACTTGGAGGAAGAGATCAGTGAATTATAGTTGCAGCTTGTAATCCAGTAAGGTTGTGATGTCTCTTAATAGTGTAGTCTTAAACTAGTATTCACTAATATATTATTGCAAGATTTCATCAGTGTATAGTTTCATACACTGAATCATTAATCACTTTTATTAGACGAAAAGGGCAAGAGTAGTATTATGTGTGTGATAAGTTGTGGTGTTTTAACTTAACCATCAACATAGATTTTTAAAGCTCTCATTAGTGTATGTCACATTATGCTGAATCAAAAAACTTTAAAGAAGAAAATAAGGAGAATATGGATTGTTTTAGTCATGCTGAGGTGGAGTCAGCGTGAATCGTCAACAATGATAACCCATTAGCAAGAAGTGGTTTAATCCTTGCATCTTAGAGTTAGTTGTAGTCTAGAATCAAAGATTCACTTTCGATTTGTTATGGTACCACATCATACCTCAGTCTAGGAGTTCAAGGACATGAATAACCCTTTGCCATTTAAGGACTAGAGAAGTAACTCTTATGCTAAAGACTATGAAATCAGGATAAGCCAATGGGTTATGCTCAGTGTTTCAGCAGAACATGAGACTTGATACATAAGACAAGCACTCTTCCACGGACAAGAGTCAGGTAAGATAGTTAACTAAGAATAAACACCAAATCCTTTTTATAATTTTTTTTTTATTTTGGACAGGAAATCTCATTTAGAATGTTTAGACAATGCTAGACAATCAACGTAAGGGGGGTGAATGAATGTCATTTCAGGATGTAACATCCATAAAATTCGAGCCAATTTACAACTTTTTAATTAATTTTAAACCATTCAATTATTAAAATTTGTTTTCTAAATAGTTTAAACCTCATAGTTCCCAGAAATCATAATCATCAATCGAGGAAGTGTACGGTCACGCCTTCGCCTTCCCGTGGCCATCCGCTGAACCTGAAACAATAAAGTGAAACTGTAAGCCCAAAAGCTTAGTGAGTTACCCACAAAATACCAATCTCATAACCATAATCATATCATATCAAAAAATATAGAATATCATGCATAATGAGCCTTCAGCCTAACTGGATCGGCTCGCAGGGCCTAAAACCTATATGGACCGCTCTTGAGCTTTCGACATGGCTGGACTGCCCTCTTAGGTCCTTAAGCCTATCCAGACTGCTTGTCGGGCCTTCGGTCTAACTAGGTGCCCTTCTGGGCCTGCAGTCTATCCGGATCGCCCTGAGTATGTTGGCCCACAGCACGAAGCAGATCCCGCATCAACCCAACCCCATACTAATCAAACAATCATGTGCACATTAATATAATAGGCTAGCATATATAACAGATAATCATACCGATCTTACCGATCACTAACACGATAGCCATCCTATAACTAGGATGTCGACCTAACCAGTTACTAACATAACATCATCCTATATACTAGGATACCGACCTAAACCATGTCACTAACATAATACCATCCTAACTACCAAGATGCAGATCTAGCAGATCCATAAACATATCAAGCAATTACCCGGATACAACTCCGATAAAGGGCCGGCCTTGGTGCCTTAGATCCTGTTGATATACTGAGGATAACTTAGCTTGCAACTAACGCGTTGTAGCGATAAGCTCAACTCTCAGATCACCGCCACAAACTCCACCACCTATATTCGCCACACAACCATGATCATAAATTCCCAAAATGCCCCAGAAGTTCAATAGTCATCCTTGGTCAATGTAAAAGTCATCGGTCAAGGTCAACAGTCCATGTTGACCCAACTCGTCGAGTACAACCATCCACTCGCCGAATTCCTTGCATAACTCGCCAAAGAGCCGAGTCACTTGAGTGACTCGTCAAGTTCCTATTGTTTGTGGTCGTAAACTCCTTGGCCAAGTCGTCAAGTTTCCCTTGCAACTCGCCAAGTTCATGCATGCCAAAAACCAGGAAACCCTTAACCGACTTGCCGAATCACCCTACTGACTCGCCGAGTCCAAGACAATCTTCATCGGACTCGCCGATTTGACCATGCAACTCACTGAGTCCCTTCAGTCCATTATCCATTCAGATCCTTTTTAATCCATCTTCAGGTTCGATATTGCAGATCCAGCTTCCGAAGGCATGTTTATCACGTAAAGTTGCAAACTTTATGTGCATGAAAGGCTCTAAAGTCTAATAATGACAAAACCAAGCTTGCAATGGAGTTTTACACTTAAGGAGGGGTTCATACTTGCCAAAGCTGATATCTTTATGAACTTAGAGACCAAAGAGAGTTCAGATCTGAAGTTACAACTTCAGATCCAAGGTCTTACCCAAGAAAAGCTTCCTAATAAGCTAGAGAATCCCAAAATTCCACCCAAATGAGATCTAGAATGAAAAGAGATTAAGATAACGGCTTGATACCTTCCAAAGGATGCTAACTGAGGTAAACCTCTGATTCCCACACATTCCTTGCTTCTAGTCACTTGCTCTCCAAGATTTTTCTCACCAAAAATACTCTTCCAAATCTTAAAACACACAATGGAGCACACTCACAAGAATTAGGGTTTATGGAGTATCAAGAGGCTGTAGAGGGGAGGCTGGGGAGGCCAAAGATCCTTTAAATAGGGTGCATAACCCCAGAAATTAGGGTTTCATCCTCCAGCTCCTAATCTTCGAGTCCTTTCTTGGACTCAGCGAGTAGGTCACTTAAACAAGTGGACCAACCCGTTGCTACTCGACGAGTCGGGCAACCAAATCGTCGAGTAGACCTTCAAATCACGAGAATTAAAAACCATAAATTAATACTCGATAATCAGGGCATTACAATTCTCCCCCACTTGAACTAGACTTCGTCCTCGAAGTTTGCTGTGGTGAACATCCTCGGATAGTGCTCCCGCATCTCTGCCTCCGGCTCCAACGTCCAGTTGGACCTTCTTTTATGATCCCACTGTACCTTTACCAAAGGTACCTCCTTGTTCCGCAGAACCTTCACCCTTCTCTCCAGTATGGCCACAGGACTTTCAACAGAATCCATGCGCTCACCGACCTGAATGTCATCCAACGATAATATCACCTCGTGGTCCATGATGCACTTTCGCCACTAAGAAACGTGAAAGGTGATGTGAATCCCAATAGAACCTTTTCACAAGGTCTAACCTTCATGCCATTTCGCCAACTTGCCAAAATCCTGACGATCCAAAGTATCGGAAACCCAACTTTCCTTCTTTATGAAGCGAACACTTTGTGCTGACAGGATATGCATCCTTCTGCTCCCAAAATATCATACAAAATCAATCCATTAGTAACACGAACACTCATGCTTGGCCCAATCAGCCTCGGGCTGGAATACGAGGCATATCAGGTCCAATCAATCATAGGGTCCGGTCATCCTCAGCATGGAGTACCCTAGATTGGAATACCTGTATGAACATGACTCGGGTCCACTCATAACTTGAGATCAAAGGATCTATCCTTGCGTCTCATCCACCATCCTCTGATTCGTTACGACCGAGTGGAACTTCTCCGAATCTTCAAAAATACATCCAATCCGAACACCCCCTACAAAATACCTAACCAACACAATCTCTATACCCACAGCGTATGACTGGAACACCCTCGGGTAGTCCTCAGCATAGGTCTGGATTGCCTCCGAGTCCACAGCATGAGTCTGGTATGCCCTATTCAGCCCTCAGATCATGACTGGAATGCTCCCAATGATCGATCGACACTATTTTCGTAACTTCAGTTGCCCGACACTCCGATCCTAGAGATATCCACTTTCCTCCGCTACTCGAAGGGCCTAATCATCACTCCTCTCATTAACAAACAACATAACGATACAAAAACTTCTACCACACATGAATCCCAAGTCATAAACCCACTCCAACTCTTCCTGCTACCATATACTGTTTCTTAGACGAAGTCGATACCTCCCTGGTCCCAACTTGTCTGCACACTACCTGAAATATCGGACACCTCGCCGATTACTGAACCAAAAGACACACAAAAATAGCAGTCCCATGCATCTCCCGAAAAGAAAACCGACTAGCTGGACTTGCTTCCACACCTTGCCATCAACTTTTGCTAACATAACGCACGTTACCTGAACCACTTCAACCTCACCTCCTACCTGGTCTTCAGCGACCCATCTGATCCTCACTTCAGACACACTATGACTCTTTCACAGATGAAATCAAACCATGACACATCACAATAACTCAAATCATCATCAACATACCTACCACTACTGGCACACCAATACGACACTCATATCTAACCCATATTAGTCCTTCTAGTTGGAATACCAATCATGTCTAATCAATTCAACTATCAAGCTGAAATTCTCAGGGTTTGTTGGCATACTGCCTCAACCCTACCGCTCCCTTTGAGCCTCCATGCCTACGACTTTCAGTTGGCCCGCACCGGGTATCTTGGCTTACTGTATAGAGCAGGACCACCTTAACCCTATCCAAATGCCACAAATGATCATGAGAAAGATCTAACCCGGTTACCAGAACCTGAATGACAGAACAATCTAATCCCAAGCCTTCCTATAACTGACGAATACCCATTCGGATCTACTCCCAGTCCCCAACTGGAGTATTACCCGATCCATGAGGATTTATCCTATGAGACACTCTGAACTGTTGAGATCACCAAGATCATCTATACTCCATCCGATCTCTAATAACAACTTCTGATCAAACCAAAAATACACTGGAGTCTTCAGCCTATTCCAACAACATGTTTAATCCCTAAGGACAGACCTGCTGATTGCTGTAGCATAGCAACATACTCAATATCCGCACACAGATCTACAAACACGTACAGAGTCTTCATTATGACTGGACCGCCTCAATAGGCCTTCAGTCCATCTGGACCACTCTCAGAACCTTCAGCATGTCTGGACCACCCCTCTGGGCCTTCAGCCTGTCTGGACCGTTCTAACTGTTTAGCATCTCACTAGACAACCCCTCATGTGATCCTTCCCATGCAGACTGTTCTTACCCACTTGGGGTTCCGAACTCCTGTTCCATTCCACGGACTCTAACCCCGGCCTAACCCTAGGCCTCATGTAGATTGTCCACCCTCTCAGAACTCCGTCGTCTATTCCCTGACCTGCGTGTCTACCACATACGCTAAATAACCTGCATACCCGTGTTGAATGTACTGTCAAACCCTGCAGCTAAGAAAACCCTCAATCTATCAATTAAAAAACCCTCAGAGTCGAGCATACCCTCGACCAAAAAATTGAACTGAACTCAATTCCTGACTAGAACTCCAACCTAGTTCCCCAACTTTGGCTATCAAGCTACAAGAAGACGTGTTTCCTATGCTGGGGAGTTTTACCGAACTTCCAACCATCACAATCCTCGGAGCAAATAGCCACTGGGGCCCCCCTTCTCCCTGTCGGGTTGTGAAACTTATCCCCATTTCAAAAACCTCTCCTGCTTCTGCATCCCGAGGTAACTCACCCCTACTTAGATTCGACTAAGCCTTCATTATACATGAAAATTGGAGGATTCCCAATCCTTCTCACTTCCCAATGATCGATCCGATGGCAACCAACTCTTTCCCACTGAACCCCAGTGAAACCGACAACCTCTAATGCATTAATGACCTCACACTCAAGTCCTGAAGACCACAAGATAGATGTTCCAACTAATATCTCGGCGACGAGTTACATCCCTTGGCGCTTTAGTCCGTCAATCACTAACGGTTGCTAAAACCAGTGAATCGTGACCATGCTGAATAACCCTTATGTGGGAGCCTATCCGCAGACCTCCTACATAATACCCCTTTTCCAAATATGGTCCAAACTAGCTTCCTGCTCTCGGGCTCTAGAAATCATTCTCTTCAGGGTCCGCATCCTGACTCACTTACCAGCTCAAGCGTCCACAGCTGAACAACGATAGCAGAAACAATCTCTGCCCTAAACTCGGCTATAAACTACTCCCAAGACATAGTCTACAATCCCAAAAATGCAATAGATTGCACAATCAATCCTTACCGTCCGATACAAGAGATCCAAGGCAAACCGGACCTCACAATTACTTATGCCACATTGACCACCTGCACTCACCGGCACTGAAATAATGTTGCCAATCCCTGTAACCAACTGACCCCAAGCTGGAATACAACCTGCTCTCGAGTCACAAGCCTGCTCACTCCTTCGAGCTCGGAAAACTGAAAGGGCACAATCCTTGGCATATTAAACAACAATCCAATTCATCAATCAATCATTCCCCTTACAACTGCAAAACCCTAGCTGAACATACTCATCACTCCTTTCCTGAGTCCCCGCGACTCACATCCCGGCCTCGAGCAAACCCCCGAGCCTCAAATCTAGAAACTCATGCGCTAGCCTCTCCCACTCAACCCGCAGAAAATAATGAGTACATATCATCTTCCTGATCCCACATAACTGCAACCCTCTGCTCATCAGAATATATACGAGTAACATATCCCGGTGCTAGAAAGCTCAACCATCTCCTCTCTCTGCCGTCGTTACAGCTGTTGAAGCTGCTACGCCAGCCGTCCCAGCAATGGTTGCATAGCGCTCGACAAAATACTCAACCATGGCGGTCTTGAAAGACCCAAATCATCTCCTGAATCTGTCCCCGAATGATCTCGATCACCTCCTCCCGGATGATCTCCATGACATGATACTCAGACAAACTGGCCTATGGTGGCTGCCAGCTCTCGATCCTGATCCGGATCCAATCTCAAAATGTCTTGAATAAACCATACCATAACATGGGACCAACTTTGAACTAAACCCCAGCGGTTGTGACTTCCTTGCTACGCGTATGGGTCTTGTGCTTTCGGTAGTACGGGCCCATACTACCTTCCACACCTACCTATATTTGTCTCAAGTATCATCACAATGCCCTAAAATGCATACACCTGGTGATCGCTCAACCTCACTCCTAGAGGAAGGCTAATTGTCTCACAACTGACCTACCGGTCCCACACAACCCACCCATCCATGAAACTTCCACCAACCCTATAACACTAGTGTATGCTAGTCATACATAACACTGGACCCTATAGACTTTCGAATATCCAATCCTACCCTAAGCCCCCAATCAGATAAGAATAGAACGTAAGGCCAAATCAAACATTCTCAGGCTACAGGATCTTAATTATGTATAACCGTGATGCATACACTAAACAACTACAAAAATGATGTCAATCTCATATAAAGGAAACCCTAGGCTAGCAGGCATCATGTAATCAGGCAATTCTATCATGGAATTCTTGAAGATCTCTAGCCTAGTACTAGCATGCTGTTCTAACATATCACAATATCAAATAACCGTATGGTATTTTGGGGTCTACTTACTAGCTCCGGTTGACCGTACACTTCGCATCCTCTTTCACTTATTTTGCAAACCATTTAAAAATTATTTTAAAAATATTTCCTTGATTTGAGATTGGATTCACACGAGTGTTCCTCCAATTCACTCAAACCAAGGCTCTGATACCAACTTGTAAAATCCATAAAATTCGATCCAATTTAAAACTTTTTAAATCATTTTAAACCATTCAATTATTACAAATTGTTTTCAAAATAGTTTAAACATCAAAGTTCCTAGAAATCATAATCATCAATCGAGGAAGTGTAAAGTCACGCCTTCGCC
The DNA here is from genome assembly GCF_051521515.1 of Lactuca serriola. Lineage (NCBI taxonomy): Eukaryota > Viridiplantae > Streptophyta > Magnoliopsida > Asterales > Asteraceae > Lactuca > Lactuca serriola. The sequence continues at coordinate 1,889,938 of NC_136413.1, forward strand.
TTCCCGCGGCCATCCGCTAAAGCTGAAACAATAAATTGAAACTGTAAGCCCGAAATCTTAGTAAGTTACCCCCAAAATACCAATCTCATAACCATAACCATATCATATCAACAAATACAGAACATCATGTATAATGAGCCTTCAGCCTGACTGGACCGCCTCACAGGGCCTACAACCTATCTGGACTGCTCCCGAGCCTTGGACATGACTGGACCGCCCTCTCGGGGCCTCCAGTCTATCTGAACCGCTCGTCGGGCCTTCGGTATGACTAGGTTCCCTTCTAGGCCTGCAGTCTATCTGGTCCGCCCTAGGTATGATGGCCTACAGCACGAAGCAGGTCCCACTTAACCCAACCCCGATACTAATCAAACAATCATGTGCACATTAATATCATACGCTAGCATATATATATATATATATATATATATATATATATATATATATATATATATATATATATATATATAACAGATAATCATACAAATCTTACAGATCACTAACACAACAACCATCCTATAACTAGGATGCCGACCTAACCGGTCACAAACATAACATCGTCCTATATACTAGGATACCGACCTAAACCATGTCACTAACATAATACCATCCTAATTACCAGGATGCAGATCTAAAAGATCTATAAACATATCAAGTAATTACCTGGATGCAAATCCAATAAAGGGTCAGCCTTGGTGCCTTAGATCCTGTTGATATACTGAGGATAACTCAGCTCGCAACTGACGCGCTGTAGCGATAAGCTCAACTCTTAGATCACCGCCACAAACTCTACAACCTATATTTGCCACACAAACATGATCATAAATTCCCAAAATGCCCCAGAAGTGCCATAGTCATCCTTGGTCAATGTAAAAGTCATCGGTCAAGGTCAACAATCCATGTTGACCCAACTCGTCGAGTACAACCATCCACTCGGCGAGTTCCTTGCATAACTCGCCAAAGAGCTGTGTCACTTGAGTGACTCGTCGAGTTCCTATTGTTTGTGGTCGTAAACTCCTTGGCCAAGTCGTCGAGTTTCCCTTGCAACTCGCCAAGTTCATGCGTGCCAAAAACTGGGAAACTCTTAACCGACTCGCCGTGTCACCCTGCTGACTCGTCGAGTCCAAGACAATCTTCATCGGACTCGCCGCTGCTACTTGACGAGTCGGGCACCTAACTCATCGAGTAGACCTTGAAATCATGAGAATTAAAAACCATAAATTAATACTCGAGAATCAGGGCGTTACATGGGATATGGCCTTGTTGATGAGATACTTAGAGAGATTTAGTCACCTACAACAACATGCTTCTAAGGATGATGAATTGTCAATAGTTACATACCTGGCTTACGAAATGCCGATGTCAAATCCTAAAAAATGGTACAAAGTAAAATAACTAAGAATACAAATAAAACGTTACCCAAACACGAAAAACATGGGAAATAGTCAACAAAAAGAAGAATAGTTAAAAGGGATATACAGTCTTTTCAGAGGCTCTCCACATAGCCTTTTTCAGACGAATCATAAAGATAGAAAATATTTTGAGTAGAATCACCAAAAGGATATCTTTTGAAATGAATAATCATTAATTTATTTTTTTTCAAGATATCCATCCTTCAAGACTGTCTACAAAAATAAAACACAAGCAAGAGCAAATACAATACAACGTACTATAAACCAAAACGATGAGGCCATTAATCGAAGAGGTGTCGCAAATGGATTCAAAGCTTCATGTACATCAAGATAAAGAAAGGGGTAGAGAATAGTCTTTGTAACCAATGAGTTAATTGGCTCAAATCCATGAAAGCATCGTATTGACAGGTTCAACATGAGGGCATTCGAGATTTTATCGGATTATGATTCAGTAGATGAAAACAAGACTCACTGCATTGATGGTTTTTCCTTGCATCCATAACAATGAATGGAGGAAAAATAGGGCATTATCAACAAGAAGAGGACATGATGACACTATTCTTCTCAACACCAAGACCATTCAGATCATTCTCGATGACTCCAGCTCTTCCAAAATCTAGAGGAATGAGGTGGAGATAAATCTTAGATAGGTCTGAAAGATAGATAAAAGAAAGAAAAGAGAATACTTGTAAATATTAGAAGCATATCTTAAGCAAAGTATGTAACGATATTTAAAAATAATAAAAGAAGCACTTTTTTTTTGTTTTTGTATTTTTAGAAAGCTAACAAAATCAATGTTAATTCAAATGAGTTAGAAAACAATTAAGCCATTGAAAGCATGCCAACATCTGTAATCAATTTGTTTAGAGTCTTCCCGTCTAATGTCTTGGTGAAAATTTCAGCCAGTTGACCAGACGATGGAATGTAGAACAACTCCACATTTCCATTTTGAACGATTTCACTGATTAAGTGATGACGAATATCGATGTGCTTGGTTTTGGAATGCTGCATTGGATTATGTATCATCTGAATAGAGTTGGTGTTGTCGTAGCAGATGAGAGTCTATGAGAAGTTTAGACCATAATCCAATAGCTAAAGAATCTGAGCACAACACCTTCCAGTAGCTACATATTCAGCTTCAGCAGTAGCACAAGCCACTGATGTCTGCTTCTTGCTGGACTAGCTCACCAATCTATATCCAAGCATTTGAGCGCCTCTTGAAGTACTATTACGGTCAATGCCAAAAGCACCATGATCGGAGTTAGTGTATCCCACCAGCTTGAACTCAGTATCATGAGGATACCATAACCCCAGATTGGGTGTATTCTTTAATAACAAAAAATCCTTTTTACAACAAGTAGATGAGATTCCTTAGGGTTGTCTTGATAACGAGCACATAATATAGTGACAAACATAACATCAGGGTGAATAGCAGTGAGGCTGTCATTCCACGATACAGAGTTGCATTCGCATCAGTGCCATTTGGATCAATGCCAATAGACGTTGTTGAGGACATTGGAGTCTTTTCCGGCTTGCAATAAGAAAAACCATACTTCTTCAACATGTATGAAATATATTTATCTTGACGAACAAAACATCTGTTAGTTAATTGTTTAACCTGAATACCTAAAAAGAAAGTTAGTTCACCCATCATGCTCATCTTAAACTTCTTAGCCATGATCTCAACGAATTCTGAACTTAGTTTCTCATCAGTGTATCCGAAAATTATATCATCAACATACACTTGAGAAAGAATGATGTGAGATCCTGAATGCTTGAAGAGCAAGGTGTTGTCAATCTTTCCTCTTTTGTATCCACTTGCTAGAAGATAGCTTGCCAATGTGCCATACCAAGCTCTAGGGGCCTGCTTTAAACGATATACAACTTTATCAAGACGATATACATGATTTGGAAACTCTTCAATTTCAAACCATAGAGTTTTCTTTAGAAAAACTTCTTCTTGAAGATCTCAATGTAAGAAGGCAGTCTTAACATCCATTTTATAGACTTTGAAGTTCTTGAACAAAGCAAAAGCAAGAAAAATAAAAATTTCTTCAAGTTTAGCAACAGGAGTAAATGTTTTGTTATAGTCTAACCCTTCCAGATGACAAAAACCTTGAGCCACAAGTCTTGCTTTATTTATTATGAAGATCCCATCTTCATCCATGTTATTTATGAATACCCAGCGAGTGACAATGACTATTTTTCCTTGAGGCTTTGGAACAATAGTCCACACACAATGATGTTTAAATTCATTAAGCTCCTCCTGCATAGCCTTGATCTAGTCAACTTCTTTCAAAGCATCATCGGCATTCTTTGGTTCAATCATCATGACAAAATTTACAAACATGCAGAAGTTGTTGTTGAATCTGCTATGAGTGAGAATCCCCGAATTTTCATCTCCAATGATTTGAGATTCAGGATGATCTTGAAGAATTCTATGATTAGGACATTCATTCGTGTTGTTTGGAATAGAATCTTCTTGATTTGATTCTTTAGATTCTTTAGATATGACAAGTTGATCTTCAGAGATAGGTTGCGAGCTGATAATTTGATCAACATTGGGAATAACAGGCTCAATGTCATTTGGTAAGAAATCAGGAACAGGGTCTGAAGGACTGTAAGTAAGTTCATTCAAAATTGATGAGGGATGATCAATCCGATCATGAATGAATCAGTCTTCATCGAAAGTAACATGATGTGTTTCCTCAACAATTTGCCTTGAAATATTGAATACCGTGAAAGACATGGAGACACTAGAATAACATAAAAACACTCCTTCATCAGCTTTAGCTTCAATCATCGAGATCTGATCTCTTTGATTCAGGATGTAACAAACATACCCAAACACATGAAAATAAGAGATATCTGGTTTCCTTCCATTAAATAGCTCATAGGCAGTTTTCCCATGATGCTTAACAATGATGGAATGATTTTGGGTGTAACACAATGTGTTGACAACTTCAGCCCAAAATGTCAAAGTAAGTACAGCTTCAACGACCATAGTTCTTCCAGCTTCAAGGAGAGTTATGTTTCTTCCTTTAGCAATGCCATTTTGTTGGGGAGTTCTAACAACAGAGAAATTCTGGGAAATTCCTAAGTTTAGGCAAAAGTCTTCCAAGGAGGAGTTTCTAAACTCAGTTCCATGATGACTACATAATTGCTTGGCTTTGTGATCCTAGATAACTTCCCATTTCTTAATGAGATAAATAATTTCATCAACGACATGAACCTTCTATCTTAAAAAGACTACTCACGTAAATCTTGAAAATTTGTCCACAATAACAAGAGTATACTTCTTCCCAGCTCTTGACTTAATCGGGACTGGTCCAAAAAGATCCATATGGAGGAGATGAAATAGTTTGAGAATGGAAGAACTAGATTTTGGCTTGAAAGAGGACTTGGTTTTCTTTCCTTTTTCACATGCTCAGCATAGCTTATCTTTGAAAAACCAATGAAACCAACCCAAGAACCTAAAAACCAAGGCCAACCAAAAACCAAACCTAATGGGTTTTAAAATCCAGAAACTAAAATACATGGGTTGGGTTCGGTTTTACCCCTAAACCGACCCAATCCGAACCATCCTCACCCTATTTTATGGGCATTGCATCTACACGCACCGACTTCAGACTCTTTCTCTCCAAAAACAAATATGTGTTGGAACTCCTCAAGTAGGATCACATGTCTTCATGTAGTCCTTATCGTATCCCTGCAGATGTTCAAATGAAACTAAATCACACAGGCCCTCCTGTATCGAACCCCACCTTATATCACAACCTTGCAGGTTGTCTTTAGTATTGACATTAACATGACATGACAACGTCGATGATGTTTTGCAAATAAGTATTTGTATATATATGATCCTTGAGAACCTCACCTTCATGCTCTCAAATATATACTTCGATATATTTTCTTCACGAGTGGGTACTGCGTACATCTCGAAAAAACTCTCATCTCATCATCTTCTAAATGCCAAGCCACTGTTTCGCGCTCTAGTAATGAATTTGGATACTCAGGTGTTAGCAATGTCATCGCTAAAACATGTTGGCTGTGAAATCTACTTTGTAAGTTACACGGTCCGCTAGTAAAATCCACCATTTCTTACTATGATAACGCCAATGCAGGCTATCTATTAACCAATCTTGTCCAACACCAATGTACGAAACACACCAATATTGACATTCATTTTGTATGTGATAAGGTCGCAACTGGAAAAAATTGCTTCTTAAATGTCCCTTCTAGCCTTCGGTGTGCTGACATCTTCAAAAAAGGTTTTTCGACATCATCTTTCACTGATTTCAGATCCAGTTTGATTGTTCATTCTTGATCTATAACAATTCAAAAATCACAACAATTTTAAACTTTTTAAAGCAACCCAAATCAAAAAATATTTACAAAATCATTGTTTCCAAATTGTTTATCCATATCAGAGTATCCCAAAATCATAATGCCATAACAGAGGATGTGTACGATCATGCCTTCGCCTTCATGTGATCATCAGAAGTACCTGAAACAATAAACTAAAAACCATAAGCCAAAGCTTAGTGAGTCCCCACCCACAGTACCACCACACAACATATAACCAAACAGATAATAGGTGTGACAAACCGAAATTTCCATTCTGACAAACCATATCAAGCCAATAGAAGTAGAGCAGGTACAGTGAAAATTCAGACTTCGAGTATAAGTTTGGCAGTTTTCAGGATTTTACGCTTAAGGAGATATTAGGTGACTGGATGCACTAGGGTTTTGTGCAACACTGTTATTCCAAGACTCTAGGACATTAGAGTTCGTTCCAGGAATAAAAATATTTTCTGCCAAAAATATTTCAGGACTATAAATAGATTTCTAAACTAAATTCATTCATTATTCACATTTCCAACTAGAGAAAAATCGTTTTCTCTCTCACGGGTCTTCAGGTTTTCATCCCAAATCATGAGTACACTTCTCTAGTTGTGTTATAATGCTTGTATTATGCCTATTAACATAGATTGTATGTCAAATATATGAGATCCGGGAGTTTACCGACCAAGAACGTTCTTGGGGAGTAAACTCCAAAATGAAGCTTAAAGGCCATCTAGTCCCATTTCCTTGTTAGGTAACTAGCTTAGGATAATATGTATGATCATTTGAGACTAGAAAAAAATCAAGAACACCCCTTAAAGGGAGTTTACGGCCAAGGAATTACTCTTGGGCCGTAAACACCAAGAAAGGGCACCAAAGTGTGCCTAGGGTCCCCCATGGCCTTAAACAAATGCCTAGAAAGTATTCTACTTGTTTTAGGGACATGAAATCAACCTAGAATCACCCAAGTTTGGGAGTTCACGGCCCAAGAATATCTTAGGCCGTAAACTCCCTTGAACATGCCAAAATGCTTTGAAACACCTCCTAAAGCTTAGACTTCAATTAGGACAAGTACCCTAAAGTGTTTAAAGCCAAGAAAACATAATGAATCACAAGGAAAAAGTAGTTTACGGCCAAGATAAACTCTTGGGCCGTAAACACCTATAAAGGGGTCAAATGACACCCTAACTCCTTCCTTATGCCTAGAACCCAACATAGATCATTACCTAGAAATGTTTGAGACTTGAAAACACCATAAAAACCCTCCCAAGGGAGTTTACGGCCGTAAACTCCAAGGGAATATGGTCTCTGGGCCGTAAACTCCCCAAAGGAGTTGATATGGTACCCAAACACTTGTTATAGCCTTGAAACAATTCACCACATGAGGTGTAATAATTCTAAGCTCCATTTAGGGCCTTGGTTGAGAGTTTACGGCCAGGAGTTTACTCCCCTAGGCCATAAAATCCAAATAATATGGTCATTAGACCTTAAACTCCCATTAGCCTCCTAGCACTTGACCAAAAGTGTTTTCCTCGCGTTTAAATGTTTATACTTGTATAATTAGTGTTTTAATCACTAATTATTTATATACATATGCTTTCATATGAAATTAGGATCATTGTGTGTGTCTAAGTCTTCACTTGACACCAAGCACTTGCCCGATCCTTCCGTATGATAACAGTCCGTTCAACTCCAGTCACTTACTATAGGTGAGTTCATACCCCTTAACTAATGTTTTTAACTATTTTAAATGTTTTATGGGGGGGGGATACAAGTAGAATCATGCTGCTTCTTATATCAATCACATGTGAGTAATAAGTAGAATTATGCTAGTTATTACATCAATCACATGTGATTAATATACAACATTCAAACGATTTGGCTACACATTAGCCGTTTTACTAAACAATTTCCTTCAAATGATTTTTATAAACATTTTTATGTTTTAAACTACTTATTACACTGTACATCTTACTCTTTATATTACATTTCAAACTTATTTACAATTGTGTTTCAAACAAATGTTTCTTTACACTTAAACTGTTTTATCAAACTTATGCCTTGAAACTGTTTTATAGATTGACATCAAGTCGATCATTGCTAAAAATAATATTTATGTTCAAATGTTTTACAAAACTTATTTATGCTTTTTATATTATAAATTGCGTGCCTCTATATGTATAGTTATATAAGAAATATTTAAAAGACTTAGGAAGGCTATCCACCCTATTTCCTTTTTGCGCTTGAGATGTGGTCTGGTGGGATATCGGGTACTCGTCCGAAGGTCGTTTAAATATTAGTTATATATCATGTGTACATATATAGTCATAAAAGGTCCTTCTAGTTCATTCCATGCCCTTGGGTAGCAAGGGTATTCATCCATGTCTATAGGTACCAGATAGATTACTAGTAAACTACCATATGGGTAGTTCAGGAAGATACTAGAACAATTACTAGAACGCGTATCATACAATGAGTCAGTTCATTCATGAGTCAATACTTTCTAGAACATTACAGTACATTACATATACAACTATACTAGGAAGAGAACATATACAACTATACTAGAATGATTACATTACTATACTTGCTAGGTAGAGAGCACGTACATTACAACTAGAACAGTTCATTACATTACATATACAACTATACTAGGAAGAGAACATATACAACTATACTAGAATGATTAAATTACTATACTTGCTAGGTAGAGAGCACGTACATTACAGCTTGAACAGTTCATTACATTACATATACAAGAATCTGTTAATTATTGTGATTTAAATCGGAGCATGACTTAAATGTCATGACTCGAGTTGTAGCCAGAGTCTCTTGGAGGGAGAGCGTGAGTTTGCGTATAGATCTATACTGGATTGACAATCCTACACCTTGCTGCTAGCTACAGCCGGACCTGCAGGTCTGCAGGTGCCAAACGTCATTCCGTTATTACGACCATTCATTATGTCGTTGTTACTAGTCGATAGTATGGTGCAATTTATCACATAATGCCTTAATATAAATCCGGTTTAAGGTAGTTAGTACAACAGTAGTCCTTATAGCGCTACGTTTTAGTACTACATTAATTTTCCCCGTACATATATTTAGTGATCTTTTCACTTAAACTATAAATGTAAAAACTATATTTTGATAATGATAGTTACACTTGGGAAAATTACACACTTTTACAAGAGACGAACATATAGAACAGTTAAGTCTTGGTAGAAGACTACATTCAGAACAGTTAGGTCTTGGTAGAAGACACCTTCTTATACTAGTAGGAATTATAGGGATTTCTAGGGTTTTTCAAATGTTTACAGTTGTTTTACAAACATTTTCATACTTATAGTTCATATACACTTTCAATACTTACAATTCATACATACAAGTTCTTACATACAGATTTATACATACAAATACTTACTTACAAATTAAGACACTAAATGACTTATGATCTCACCAGCTTCAAAGTTGATACTCGCTTTCAAAATTACTTGTATCCTCAGGTGATCATAGACAGGTACCGATGCAAGGAGAAAGGAAGATGGAGCTTGTTCAAGACTTATCTTTCATTTTGATTTATGCTTTAGTGTTTATCAAAATTTGATAGAACACATTTGTATAATAATTATATTATTAATGCAATGGATAATGTTGTTGCTTGTTTACTACTTTACATTGTTGTGATATTATACATGACGTCCTCCGCCCCAGAACGTTTCCGCCGTTCTTGGTTTTGGGTGTGACAATAGGTCCACAACCTTACAAATTGGATTACCCCTGTCCCACAACCTTACGGTTGGAATCCCCCGGTCCACAACCTTTCGGTTGGCATGCCCAATAGATAATAGGTCCAAAACCTTGCCAGTTGGATTACCCCTACCCACAACCTTCCAGTTGGAATTCCCTGGTCTGTTGACTTACAACACAAAGTACTACAGTCTCAACCCCACCATACCATGTCGACATACATATAACAAATAACATATTTTTAACAAAAGATAATCATATAATCATATAACAGGCTAGTAGGGATAACTACAAATACCACCGCATAATAACATCCTACATACCAGGATACCGAACTAATATCTCTCTATCATATAATCACATACTAGCATATCATACGATATCCAATCCAATGGACCGACCTTGGTGCCTTCGACCCGTAAGTACAGTGACGAAAACTCACCTCATAGCCCGACGAAAAGCTGATCAATACTCTGTTCCTGAATATCAGGTCCACCCTAATCCTAAATGTCCAAACATTTCCTATTAATAAAATAATCACAATTTCCTAAATTACCCTTAAGTCAAACTTGGTCAACCTTGCTTGAAGTCAAAGTCAAACTGGTCAAAATCAACAAGTCAACCCAGCCGAGTCAACCTAGCAGAGTCAACTCAGACGAGTCGACTTAGGGCGCGTACGCGAGGTATACTCAAGCATTGACCACCATTGGGGAGGTTGACCACATACACGCTATGTACTCAGGTTACGCTACGTGTACGCCCAATCTTTTCAAAAACACATCAAGAGCATAATGCATTAAGCTCTCACATCCAATTTCTAGATCTAAGGCTAGTATACCATATAGAGTCAAAAAGTTTCCAACTTTATGACTTTGTATATCCATTAAGTTCCCAATACCCCAAAGTACAACATCTTAATGCATTAAGACCTTCTAAAGAATGCTTGGAGGAAAACTAACCATCCAAACTACAGTTTTATGACTTAAGACCCTTCTTAGGGTCTAAAAGGACGACTTATTGGGTCAAGAACATGCCATGCTTAAGAATCACCATTTTGTGACCAAAAAGTGTCTTAAAGAGAAAAAAAATCTAGATCTACAAGATGGATTGATAAAGTTGAAAGCTTGATACCTCGTGGAGGTTGAAAACAAGGAGAAAACTTTAGATCCAAAGTGCTTCCCAAACTCTAAGCTCTCCACACCCCTCTCCTCTTCTTCAACCACACTTCTAATCACTCCAAAGGCTCCAAAATGCTCTCTTTCTCTTAGGGTTTGCTTGGAGGTCGATTTCATAGAGGGAGGCTGAATAAGAATGAGATGTGAGGCTATAATGAGGTTTAAATATGAACCAATCCCTAAAAATTAGGGTTTTCATGGCCCTCATGTACGCTGTGCGTATGAGGTGTACACCCAATGTACTAAGGCGCGCCCTAGTACGCTCAACGAACTCCCAAAAGTCTGAAGTTACCAAAATGCCACTATGGTCCCTTTTTCACTCTTTCTCTTACTGAGGGACCAAAATGAAATATTTGTCAAACATAGGGTAAAATTTGGAAGTACCTCGACACCAGGATGTTACATAATCTCTCGCTCAAACTGCGAGGACGTATTAATGTATATGTATGTATTGTATTGTTAGCTTAATGATATATCATTCATGGAAAAATTATCCTAAACTTCATATTATTAACTTGGATGTCAACTATATACAATTATAAAATTGATAATCAATATCAAGGTGGTTAGCTCGTTTATGAGAAATTGGATTTTAACTAGGAAACATGGCACTTCAATTTGTCACATAAAAGGGTAGGACGTCCGAAGGTAGCACATACAATTAACGCAGGAGATGAGTAATCCATATAATCTCAGAAGCAACATTTGCTACAACTATATATTAAGACTCACAGCTAGAACAAGGCACAATTGTTTGTTTCTTATCACTCCAAGAGACCAAATGTCCACCAATATAATGAGCCCAATCTACATCTGAAAAGCCAAAAATAGTTGATAAAGAAGCATGAGAAAATGAAAGACCATAAGAAATAGTACCTTTGACATAACGAAGAATACGTTTGACAACCTTAAAGCTATCTTTCATTGGAGCATGCAGAAACTGGCTGACTTAATTTACATCATATGACAGATCTGGATGGGTGATGGTGAGATATTAAAGAGCTCCTTCACGAGATTGATACCGTGTAGGATCAGAGAAAAGAGTACCTTGACTTGTGAAATAAGTAGAGGTGGAGAGAGGCATTGAGACCGGTTTAGCATCAGGCGAACAGCGCGAGCAAGGATGTCATGAGCATATGTAGATTGACTAAGAAAAATAACAGTATCATGATAAGAAACTTCAAGACCAAGAAAATAAATTAATTTCCCAATGTCTATAATGAGAAACTCCTTATTAACCTGAACAATGAAGGTGTGATTGATAGATACATCATTTCAAGTGAGTATGATGTCATCTAAATATACTAGTAAGTCAAAAATCATAGAGTCCTTTTTAGATACAAAAATGTATGGATCGACTTGACAATAAGAGAAACCAATACTCAAGAGAATCGAACTAAGTTGTTGAAACGAGGCTTGAGGTACTCGTTTAATCCCATTAATACAAACAAACATAATTAGGAAAATGAGAGTAAACAAAGCCTAGTGGTTGCTCCATATAGACAACGTCGGATAAATTAACATTTATGAAAGAATTTTTGACATCAAGTTGATGTAATGGTCATTTGTTGTGGACAACAAGAAAGAGTATGATGTGTACTGTCAGGGCTAAAGGTAGTTGAATAATCTAGCTCGGGTACTTGAGTAAAGCATTAAGCAACAAGATAGGCTTTAAGCTTGTAAATAGAGTCATCAGTAATAAATTTAGTTCGAAAATCCCATTTAGATCAAGCAATATTACACTGAGGTATTCGTGACACAAGTTCCTAAGTGGAATTTTGTGTTATTTCCTTCATCTCATCACACATAACAACAAACCATTTAGGATCCTTAGTTGCCGACTTGAAGCCCTTGGGTTCCTTATAAGAAAATAACACCTGATGAAGAGCCGATGTATTGACATAAGATAACACCTTGACTTTGCATGAAATTGTGTTTGAACCAAGGAAATGAATGATTCAAGCACACTATAAAAGTCTGATTTTACCTTTAAAGGATAAAACCACGTGAACCTAGAATAATCATCAACAAAGATTTCATAGTAGCAAAAATCATCCATAGAATCAATAGGTGATGGACCCCATAAATCACAGTGAATCAAATCCAAAACATCTAAGGAACGTTGCAAATTTAGATAAAAAGAAAAGCATTTACTTTTAGATAACTGATAAGAAGAGCATGTGTTTGTATTTGGTAAAACAGAGCTAATGGACAAACAACCAGTCTTATTTAAATTAGAAATAAGGTCATAAGACACATGAACGAAACGACTATGACAAATTTCAAAAGATGCTTGTAAACGTATTGAAGATAGTTTCGCCAAAAAAGCTTTTTAACCTTGCTCTAAAACATATAAGCCAATTTTACACCTTCCTTGTGCTAGATAATCCTTGGAATGTCGGTTCTGAATGAGAAACATAGGATTAGAAAATAATACACCAACTTCATTATTATGTGTAAGTTCACTAACAGAAAGTAAATTTTTGGTGAGTTTGGGAACCACAAGAACATCAAGTAAGGAGATATTAGGAGATATATGATAATTTCTAGTATGAGAGATAGTAGCATCATGACCATTACCTAAAACTATAGATGCATTATCAGAGTATGATTCAACATTATTGAGATTTGAGGAGGTGGGAGCCATAAACGTAGAAGCCCATATGTTGACAAACTAATCAGGTGAAGAGATTTGACATTGAGCTTGGATGGCTTCAACAAAATTAGCATCAATAAGGACACGAGAAAAGTTCTACAAGTCTGGACATTGGCGTACGTAATAGCAATCTTTTCGGCACAACTGACAGCAAAGAGATCGTCTAGCACCACGACCTTGACCTCGCCAATGAGATGAGGATCGGTCATGGCCTATTGTGGAAGTGTTATTAGAAGGGTTGTATGTCAAGGTGGTATTGAAGGAAACCAGAGCAATGGTGGAGTTATTAACAGGTTTGAGAAACATCTCGTAACTCTCAGCTTGAGAAACAAGATTATGGAATTTGGGACGTGGAGTAAGCAGCCACTGTGTGGTGGAAAATGTTTCAAAAGATGAACCAAGCCTACAAAGAAACCAATGATACTTGTCATAATCATCAAGAGGATGACCAATAACAGCAAGTTGATCACATATACCCTTAAATTTATGAGCAAATTCAATGACAGTAGATGTACCTTTCTTGAGATGGCGAGGACAATCCCTTAGAGTGTGGGTGCGGTCAACAGAATCATGTAGATATTTAGCCATACGAGCAGTCCAAACAACATGAGAAATTTTGTGGCCTAGAGTTTTAGACGTGGCTTCCACATAGAGGGAAGATTGGATCAAAATAAGTGCTCTTTGATCAACAACATTTCAGGAGACAAAGGTTGGATTCAGGGTTGTAGATTCACCAGTAGTAATGGTGGATAGAGGTTGGGGAATAAACCTATTGACATAACCAATGAGCTTTTGCTATGATAAAAGGGGAAACATTCGTTTGCTCAATATAGGAGGTAATTGGATGAAGGCAGTTTGATCGTGGGCATGTGAAGAATGGTGGAAAGAGGAAGAGGAAAGTCATTGTTTTTGGAGGCTTCACCGGTCATGATGAAGGGGACGAAGAAGAGAGATGACAGCCAGGAAGGTTTGTTAGGCTTATACCATATTAGGTTTAGTAAATCATCATTGATTTGGTGATATATCCATTAATCAATATATAATAGTTAGAGTACAACAAATTATCTAATTTACAAGATATACAAAAGTACGATCCTATAAACTAGGATATTGTAAAATCAACTCTATTAAAATCAATAATTAAATAAACTTACAACATTTAAAACTATAAAAATTAAATATCATATTCTCATCCTCCTATCATTTTTAGATGATAACAATTTTAAATGTATCGGAAAATGATATGAAGAAAAAGTCACTTAAAAGTAATTCATCTTTTTCACTTGTTATTTGTTTGTGGTGAGATTATAACCATTTTACATATGAAGAAGTCGCATATTGATAATCTCTTTCTAATTATCGAAGAGCATGAAACTGATGTCACCCTACATGTCATCTTTGAAGACATTAAATAATATGAGTTTGTTGGCACTAGAATACTTTTAGTATTTTTCAAAAGACGAACATTATCCTAATTAAAAGATTCAAAGTTTTACCTAATATTTTAAGATATGTTACTTACCTCTTAGCGTATGGGCCATCTTTTGGTCATGGTCAAGTCTCTAGTTGGAGTTGGTTCTCGAGAAGTAAAGACACTATGCCATTAATCAACTAGTAAATGACTTATGAAATATTGCATCGTTATGAGTTGACTTTTATTAGTTTATAGCTCGCGGAGTCGTAGTTGTAGTTATAAAGTTAATTAATTTTCATAATAAAATTCAAAATTATTAATCAATTATTTTAAATAAATCATTAATTAATATATATTTTTTTAGATATATAAAATTATAATCGTTGATTTAAATAAATATGTAAAATTATATCAGCATATAATCTGTATTAATTTAATTTTATTTTTTAATCTAATATTCTTAATTTAATGTAATTAAAGTGAAAATTTTGAATTTTAAAATTTGAAATAGAAAATCAATAGATTGACAGGTGGCATGACATTAATTAGGATAATTAATATGGTGAAAAACGGAAAAAAATAAATCTATTATTTTATTAGAATACTAGATTATAGTCCGCGTTAAACGCGGGAAACACATAAAAAAACATATAATCGTTTATAGATATTGCATAATGATTACAAAAAAAATATATGGTTATCGGTATTATTGAAATATGTAGAAAATACATTGCAAAAGATAAATATCTATAATCATTAAAGGACCTCTTTGAAGACAAATTTTTTGTTTTATTAGTTGAACGACATTCCTCGTCTCAGATAATTATGATATGGTTATATAATTATAAGCATTTTAATTAGATGTTAATTCCATAATAAAGTTATCTAATTTAAACATATATTGACAACCAGTATATCGTTTTTTCTACTGCATTAAATATTGACAACTATATCATTTATTCAAATAAAGTTATATAATATCATTTATAGAATGTTAAATGTTATATGGATTTAATTTTAGTATATCATCAATGGAGATTCTTTTCTAAATCATGATTGGTTTATTTTAAATTGATTATGAATATAAGTGCTAGCTTTTATGTTTGTTCTTATTTATTTGATGTTTGCAAGAACTTTGCATTAGTTTTAACGCAACTTTGAATAATTTTAGTATAACATCAATGTAATTTGGTATATCTTTCAATTATATAAAATATAAAATAATGATATTTCATTACTATTGTGATAATTTAGTTTATATATTGTATTTTTACTAATCTTAACGGTCTTATTTTTTCTAATAACCGTAACGCTTTTACTAATTGTGCTTTTAAAAATCACCTAATATCTTATAATTTTTATCTTACTTTATAATTTTTCATAACTATGTTATTTTCAAAATTGACTGTCTTAATAGTTTTTTTTCCAGTCTATTCAATTTTATATTTCATTTTACAACATCACCGTTTCTATGTATTCTGAAATTTCAATTTAAAAATCCTTAATGTTACACCTTGATATTAATTTTTTTTAATAAACTCGTGTAATAATTATGGAATATATATCTCATTTTAAATAACATGTACTTCCTTCATTATATAAAATTCCTCATTAAATGGATATACTTTTGGAAAGTAATAATTATAATCGGGTAGCATTATCTAAGACGTAAATGCTTTATATACTTTTGGAGGAAAAAAATCAGGATCATTAAAAAAATTGATATAAAAAAAATACAAATTTAAATTTGGTGAAATTATGGATGAAATTACTGACAAAAATTATTTTGGAGAGAGTTGTATTTTGTAAGGTATAATAATATTACAAAATTCGAAATATGTATATTTGTTGTGTAAATTTATAACTTTTATTGCTACTATATAAAGATAAAAAAGTAGGTTGATATGATATATAAAAACATAATAATTTCAATGATATTTTAAAAATAATGCCAAAATTAAACGGATTCTTATGACATAAAATTTTAAAAAAATCATAATTATCTCTAATGTATAAAAGTAACATTTTCTTAATTAATGTCAGTTCTAAGATAGTTAATTTTTATTTTGTTAAAGGCACGTAATATCTTTTCCTGTTTATTTGAAAAGTTTCAGAAAAGTAGTTAACTGATTCCATGTAATTTGTAACAAAGAAAATCGAAATATATGAATACATACATTTGATATAGGAACAACAAAATAATCAAAAAAAATATAAAAAGCGAAAGAAGGTACTGACCTTCTAGTGCACAAGAGCGAATGTTTGAAGCAGAGAATGGTGATGGAAGTTATAAGCATTAATAATGATGTTCTAGGAGAAGGTTTGATTAAAAGAAACGATTGACAATAAGTGTGAGCGGTGGATTTAAACATAAATCGTATATGTATGTGATAATTTGAATGTATACGATTTTGATGATCACCGCAGGAGAATCTACCCCGGAGTCGTCAATGAGTAGTGGTACGTTTTCAAAATAGTATTTACATTTAAAAATTAATTTATATTCATAAAAGATTAAACTATTGGGGATGACACTTAAAAGTAACTATAACAACTCACATATTGGAATAGGTCATAAAATTCAAGAGCAATAAAAGATCCCTTAGAGAAGCTGTTATGACTCACCATATACATCAGGGTTGTGCGCAACTAAGATGTTGCAGACTTAGAGTGAGTGACTCCGCTTAGGTCCCCTTTCCTTAATTGGTTGAGGATTTGAGGCAGAGATGCTCAGTCGACTGCCTGACTCATCTTAAGTATTCACAACTTGTATATGACGGGCGATGGTAGTGGTACCATGGGGGATCATAGTATAAAAGTATCCTTTCAGTAAATAAAGCACTTTTATTTCTATGTATGCGCACATAGCGGTACGATACGTAGGAGTGCTAATTTCAAAATAGAAAATAGGAAACTCGAGATCAGTTATAAGGAGTACATTGTTGAACATACTAGGAGTACAGTACCAAGCATACCAGGGATACATCGTCGTTTATCAGACGTTTCTTTCATTTGACCAAAACTTTGTTCGGTATAGAGTTCGTTGTTTTCTTTCGTCATGAGTTGGCGTGGTACTCACCATACTGAGTTCATATATTTCTATCGCCTTGATCGGCAATTTCTCAAAACTTTCGTCATTCGTATCGAAGGTCCGACCTAAACCTAAACTTTATCTTTCACATTCTAAACCCCCGAAGTACTCGTGCGAAGAGTACTTTGTCCTCCGAAGACTTATCGTCAGATGTCCGCAGAGTATTCTAAAAAGCAGAAGAGCTCAACCCCAGTAGTAACGTTAAGAGAGCTAATTTCGGGACGAAATTCATTCTAACGGGGGGATGATGTGACAACCCAAAACTTTCCATTATGTTCAACCATTCACTTCAATATGAGTTAAAACTATTTCTGCTAACTTTCAAACTTTTTGGAATAAGTTTGAGTGGTTTAAAGTTAGTGCTTCAAGAGATATCAGGAGAGTGGATACCCTAGGGTGTACTTTGTAGCAAAACACGCCCAAAACTTCAAGAGTTTTGATTTTACGGTCCAAAATGGTATTAGGACCGTAAACCCAAAAGACTATATAAGTGTGACTTAGTTATTTTAATCACTATTTCACAATTCCAAAGACTAAAGCCATTTCTCTCTCAAGTAACATCCTGTTGTTCTTCAAGATCTTCAACTAGTAAGTGTTTCTAGCCTTAGTATGTTAAGATCAAGTGTTAAACTCCTTGAAATCATAAAAACACCTCAAGAACAAGGTGTTCACGGCCCAAGAATCTTCTTGGACCGTGAACACTAAAAATGGGGCTTAAATGTGTCCTTTGTCCCTTTAGACCTTTGAAACAAGCATAGAAACAACCCCTAACATGTTTAAACCATAAGAGCCTCAAGAAAACACCCAAATACCACAAGGATAAGGTGTTTACGGTCCAAGAATCTCATTGGACCGTAAACCCTATTAAGGTTGCTAAAAGTGTGCCAAAGTGCCTTAAACTCTTGCCAAACCCTAGAAGCAAACATGGAAGCTTCCTTGGATGTGTTTAGCACATGTAAACCACAAAAATGTCCCATAAATATGTGTTCACAGTTTGGGGATCTCCCAAAACCGTAAACACCTCTTAGACATGTTTTGATGCCCTAAACTCATTCCTTAAGCTTAGAAACTAGCCTAGACCTTTACCTAGAAGTGTGTTAGGACTTGAAAACTTCATTTGACCATTAACCATTTGAGTTTACTACCGTAAACTCAAAGTCATATGGTCCAAAAACCGTAAACCCTATAAAAGGGGTGATATGATGCCCTAATCACTTCCTAAGGCTAAAACTTGAAGTTAGGATGCGTCAAAAGGACTTCTAGGACTTCAAACCACCATATGGTCAAAGTACCATGAGTTTACGACCGTAAACTCATGGGTTTACCACCGTAAACTCAAGTAGAGTGGGTTACAAAACCGTAAACACCATTTAGTGCCATTTCACTTCCCTTTGTTGAATCACATGTTATTCCAACACCTAACCAAGGTGTTTCCTAGTCCCGGAAGGTGTTATCTTTCATATAGTTGTTTATAAACACTATATTCATGTCAATATGTGTCCTTATATATCATTTAGGACTTACTATGTCTCGGGACTTCATTTGTGGAACTTCTCATCCTTACACGCATACTCGTTTGAATCACTCACATCAGGTGAGTTCATACCCCGTAATGAATCATTTAACTATTTTAAATTGTTTTAAGGGGGGGAATATGGGTTGAACACAATGATAATTGTGTAAATATATGTTGTTAAACATTCTTCAAAATGTTACTTATGTAAATTATAAGTTGTCAACACGTTTCAAAACTCCGTTATTAAAGTTAAATCATAACTTAGTGGAGAAAGGAGTCATTTCAGTAATAGTCCAAGTAGAGCATTAGTAAACTATTATAGGTATAGTTTAGGAGAATGCTATTCATTACTTCTGGTACAATGAAGCACACAAAGAGTCAATATCAGAACAGAAAAAATAGTGAAGAGAATCAAACAATACCAGAACAGAACATAACAAACAAGTTAATTTGCTATAGCATGACAACACGCAGATAGGATCTAATTATACCAATGAATCGCTAACGCATTAGTGATAGTTATATTGGGTATACATGATCATATAACTTTAATGTGAATTACACGACTTGCATGGATTTGCTAGGGTCGCGTTGGGTTCCCTCAATTTCCTTACATGAGAGCGTTTAGTAGGGGTTCTAGCTTTCACATTACGACCGTAATAAAACAAAAAATGTTTTTAGGTTAATAGTACCTGCGCATGTCATTATAAACGACATCAGGGTACTCACTTCTCCCATTACTTTCATAAAGTTTCGGTAACACTTGAAGGCTAATCTATTTTCTATTCGAGATAGTTATAAACTAGGGAGAATATACTTTACATTTGACAAAGGAACAGTCGGGTTTAACTCAGAACAGAAGATGTTTTGGTAGAAGGCTACGATTAAAGGTTAGGATCATAGTGCTAGCTTTATGATTCCTTAATGTATACACTATAGACTACATATATGCCAATAGATTCCTACAGCTAATAGGATGTGTGCCTTCGCTTCATTTCCTGTTCTCGTTTGATGTGGTCTTGAACCGAGTTCCCCCAATCTATTATCTACCCGAATATATATATATATATATATATATATATATATATATATATATACTTAGTATACATTAAGTCATCATAAGGGTACCAAGTATGGATCAGGTTATAGGACACAGAGTCAAAGCACAGTTTTTATAGTACATAACTTACATATCAAAGTTAGTGTTTTTGATAGACAAAACTAGAGATTTCCCAGAAAAAGGTTTAATCCATTTTATTAAGCAGTACAGTTTTAAAAGACATTAAGTGAGTTAACTCTATAATACCTTAGTTTATACACCATGTTTACATATAGAACTAATATCCGATAGATAGTTAAATGTGTGTTTTCCCCCCGACGTCCTGTTCTCGTTGGATTGTGGGCTTAGGGCAGATTCCCCCAATTAACTATCTACCCGATATCAGATTATATATAGCAGTATAAACAAAGTTATTATAAAAGTAATCACCGTAGTCATTATTTTACTATAAGAAATATAGGTTTTCTTAAAAGAACTCTCCATTAGATATAAAGGAACCATTACAAATAACTCCATGAGTAACAAGTGAATACACCAAGGTTATATATGACAACGATCTAACAACCAATGAAATGTGTGTTATCCGCCTTACTTACTATTCCCCGTTGGGTTGTGAGTTTAGGGCAAATGCGCACAATCGATTGTTTATTTACTCTAAGTATATATAACTTATACCAGCTTAGTACGCATAGAAAGGCTTGTAGTGTCATTTTACTTAACATCCATTAAAGTAGGAAATATAGGATTTTCTAGAGGAACAGGCGATCATTTCAAAACAGAACTTACAGCTTACATCACATGTGCTTCTACATTTTCAACCACATTTTTACAGCTTACTCACATCGCTAAAATCTTATGAACTCACCAGCTTAATTGCTGATCAACTCTTTCAAATAACTTGCATTCTCAGGAGACTATTAGACAGGTGCTCGTACTGGGACTTCAGAAGATGGAGCATTATAGCTTCAAGTCTTGTTTTGTTATTTGTTTATGACTTCTATGTTTTGTGAACCCATACATTGTAAACACTTTCTTTCTAAATGAAATGGTTGTTCATTACTTGCTTACGATATACATATCTCGTGATACTTGACATGATGTCTTCCACCCCCGAACGTTTCCGCCGTTCCGGTTTTGGGGTGTGACAAAAAACAATGATCTTTGTGATGCTTTGGAGAGTAGAAATCCTTTTGAAATTTTGAGTGTATATATTGAAGGGTTAAGATCTTAATGAATTAAGTTTTCTAGAGTAGTTTCCATGACGTGGTGGATTGACTACCATGACGTGGCGATGGATAGCGTTTGCAACTGTTTTTTCCTAATGCTACCATGGCATTGCCATAGAGTGTCCATGACATAAGAGTCGGTTGGGGCTAACTTTCACCATTAAGTTTTTGAACATTATTGACTTTTGGTCAACTTATGGGTTTTAGTGTGTAGACTAAAAAGGTACTCGTATACTGTGTTTAGGTGTCTCGTAGTATCGGTCTCCTCTATCAGATATTTGTTGTGTTGGCATGTTGTTTGCAAGGTCAATCTTCTCACCATATTGTATATGGTGTAATAGGGTTCATGCTAGACTAACTAAGTCTTATTTGCTAATTATTGTTATGTGTGTTTATTAAGTTGCTGATAACTCCAGGACTTGTAACATCAAGGAATCAGGTATAACTATTTAATCCCTCTTCTTTTCCAAGTGGTCAAAACTAGTCCATGGTAGGAATTTGCAGCAAATGAGTACGCTGGGCGTACTGAAGAGTACGTTGCGTGTACTCATGAGCATGCTCTTGACGCGGATGCTACCCAGTACGCTGGATGTACCATAGGGTACATTGGGCGTACTAGGCTCATGCATGAAACCCTAAAAGAGACTTGAGCACTATAAAAGGAATGCTATGGCCTCCATCCCAACCACCAATTCTAGTGAGTGAAACCCTAAGAGAGCTAAACCTTCGTTCTAAGCTTGTGTGTGTGTTTATGAGCTTGAAAGTGTCTTTGTGTGCTTGTGAAGAAGAAGAGAGGGCCTTGAAGAGGAAAGATTGGAGTCTAAGCCTCTAAATCTGAGCTAAACTGACTGGGGAGCTTCTTTCTTAGGTAAAAAGCTTCAAACTTTACCACTCTTTGGTTATGAACTTCATATAGGAGCATTTTAGAGTTTAAGTCCCAAAGGTGGAGACTTTTTGAGCAAAGGAACTCCATGGACCTTGATCTACCCCCATTTTAGTGTATTTTGTGTTGTAGATTCATAAAAATCCAATCTTGGACGTTAAGATTAAGTCATGCATGAGATTAGGGCTTAATGGGGAAAGAGGATATGTGTTTGAAGTGTTTGATGACCTTTACAGCCATGAAAAGGCTTAATGGTTTCGACTTTATGGCTTAAGAGACAGTAGAGTGCTTGGATCTGAGATATGAGTTTATGTCTTGATCTATTCAGACCAAGAACCACGAAAGTATGAAACTGGGACTTACGCTGGGCATAATCCTAGTACGCGCCGCGTAGGGGGTCTAGTACCCCAATTCTGGATGACCGCGAAGTACGCCCCACGTACAGTTGGCTTTCGTTGACTTTTAGGGTTTGGTCAACATGTGGATTTTTGGACCGTTAGAAGGGTAAAATGGTCTTTTAGTCTTCTGAGAGAACATAGGAAGGGATTGGTCTAGCCTTGAGAGCCGTTATTGATTTGAGATAATTACTTTATGTAATTAGGCGGGAGCTAGGTCATTGTTTCGAGTTTGGGGATATCGAGCACGTTAGTTATTTGACATCATACGAGGTGAGTCTTCTCACTATACATTACCTTGAATGGTATCTATGTGCAGACTGGAGGGTCTTATGTGTATGTGAATGTTTGAGATTTATATGCATTGTGTTATATGTATGCTATGTGTTATATAGACCGTACTAGAGGGTGCAACGACTCATGAGGCCAGAGGGTCCTCGATCAGACCGGACCAAAGGGTCCAACGAGCTAGATCGGACCGGAAGGTCTAACGAGCTATAGGAATGGAGGGTCCCGCTGAGACACATTGACCGGAGGGTCATACCAAGTTATAGCCTCGAGTGGCTTATTTTTTGTATGTGGTATTTTGGGGATCTCACTAAGCATTTATGCTTACCATGTTATGTGATATGTATTTCAGGTACTAGCGAGGATCGCGAGAAGGCGCCGATATGATTTGTACACACTGATAGAGGATTTTGTATTTGAGATTTTGGGATATGTTTTACCATGATAACATTTGATACACTTGATTTTTGAGATGATTTGTATGAGACATGTTATGTTTGAAAAATGAAAACGTGTTTTAAAATTTCACGTCATTACAGGACTACTGATAGTCCTCAAGAATGTTGACAGTCCCATGGTTACTGATAACCTGTAGTTGTTAATTATGTTGTTTTGTACGTGATATTTTGGGAACACACTAAGCTTCGCGTTTATAGCTGTGGATTTAAATGTGTTTCAGGTCCTTCAAATGATCATGGGAAGGCGAAGGATTAAATGTACACTCTCATTGGCATTTTTATTTTATGATACTTTAATTTTTGGGATGACCGTATTTTTATACTTATTGTTTCTTAACTTGGTTTTTCCTGGAAACAATGTTTTTAATTAATTTAAAAATGAAAATTTTGATCATGAATTTTCGGATGTTACATGTCACTGAGGACCCATCACACCATGAGCCAATATGCGACAAAATAGTCGTGTTTTATTCTTTTCTCGTGTTAGAAGCCCCAAATCCACTACACCTCGATTTTGGTCTAGAGCTTAAAGGATCAAATTTCAAACTTCCAAAGGCTTGCATGGATAAATTTTCCAACTTTAGCAATTTCTTAGGCTCAATTGATCACAAACTAAAACCCTAACACCAAAAGGACCCCCAAATGGTCACAAATCATTGCATGGCTTAAAGAGAGTGAAAAACTCTCAACTTTCTAAACCCAAAAGGTTAAAAAATCAACTTATAAATGTTGTAAGGTCCTGGATTTGCTCAAACTTCAAAAATAGCATGATGAAGGGGCTAAAACAACCGAAACAAGATAAATCTAAACATTAGGAACATAAAGGTGGAAGCTTTATACTAAACAAGGTCCATAGTGAAAGATCTATATGCCCAAGAGTCATTATGCAATGATATTTCTAGCTAATATATTATCCTAAAGCACAACACTAAAAACAACTTGATGCAAATATATTATTTATAAGAATTTGATTCTTGAATATATATATACATATATATATACATATATATACATATATATATATATATACATATATATATATATATATATATATATATATATATGTATATATATATATATATACACACACACACATAGGGAAAAGTGAATATACCCTTAAGGGAATATAAGCTTAGGTACCCAAACCCACCATAATACATAGTTTTGTTTGATATATTCATTATAAGTTCTTAAACTTAAACCCAAACTTGATTTACTATCAAAAATTTTGAAATTTCATTATTATCTTCCTCTTACATCACATCTTTTTGCCGAACACCTACTAAGCTGTATATATTATTGTTGAAAATGAAAATTTTGTAAGAGGAAGATAAATGTGATATTTATAGAAATTTTGGAAGTAAATCTAGTTAGAAATTAAATTATAAAAACATTGGACAATTACAATATATATATATATATATATATATATATATATATATATATATATATATATATGATACAAAACGACGTAGTATGGTGGGTTTGGGTAACTAAGCTTATATACCCTTAAGGATATATTCACTTTTTTCCCATATATATATATATATATATATATATATATATATATATATATATATATATATATATATTATTTCATGCAAAATATTAATTTTCAATGTTAAGTATCAAAATATACCATAAGGTATGATTTATTATGTCATGTACATCTTTTTGGACCAAAACATTTTTTTGTCTTATATAGATATATATGTTTTAAAAGTTATAAAAATTTGAAGAGGTTTTATAGAAAACTAGATTCTTCTTTTTATAAAATATTCAAGGAGACCATAATGAAGAAAGAAGACTTGACTTTGATTAATCTATTCAAAACACAATGCTCTTAGAAATCATGGCTAGTTGATTTGATAAAGCACGGGTCTTAAAGTGCTAAGGCCCATGGGATAAAGGCTTAATATAAGGACTTAAAAAGAACTGGTTACGAAAGTTGTGGCTTCTTATCTCCATATTCTCTTTAATTTTTGTCTCTTGAAGTGTTAAGAACATAAAGATGAAGATGATACTTGAATACTCTCTTTTAAGGCAAACTAGTTTCTTTGTCTTAAGAGCATAAGAGATTCTTTTATTACAAGAAGAAGACTAGCAGCATATCAAGGTTATTTATTGTTGTTTCATATCTCTAGAGGACTTCGACCTTGAAGTTTCATGCCACATTTCATCAACATCCAATCTCCCAAGAGAATCAAAGTCTTCAACGGTTGTAACACCTTTTTTCTATGACTGTGTTAATCTTTCTAAGTCTTGCAAAATAATCGTTCGGTGGGAATAAAACTAATTTTATTTTTGTTCAAATCTTAAGTATTCCGTTGCATTTTTTATATTTTTAAATAATTTTTGAATAAAAACCCAACACATAGATGAGAATGGCTTGCTGGATCCGAACTTATACAACACCTTCTTGTGCCAATGAACACCTTCCCCACCTTCAAGCTTCAAGGAAAGGGAAAATAAGGCTCAAACCTCCAATGGAGGCGAGGGTTAAGGGTGGGATAGGGTTTGTGGAGATCGAGGCTATCAAATGAGGCAAAGCCCAGGGGTTAGTGCCTTTAAATAGTGCCTGACGCCCAAAACTTAGGATTTCTCTCTTCCGCTACGTCGTGTCATGCATAATCCTTATCACGTCGCGATCTTCATTAAACCATAGCACCGCGACCAAACTTAAATCCCGATGCGCACCTTCCAAACACTAAAACCTGGAACGGAGTGTTACACCTTTTCTCAATTATGATATGAAAGTGCAAGGTTTTCATCATTTACCTTTTTGTGAAAATTACATAATTGTTGATCAACGACACATAGAGCGATTAATTATGCAATAATGACTTGAGGGGTTTTTTATGATACTTATTATTATTAAAGGGGTTTAGCTGTAATGCATTAGGCAACACATCAAGTATATACCTAATAAATAGATCAAAATATAAACTTCCTGTGTCAAACATGCTCCAAAATTTTAATTTGTAGATGTTTAATGACGAAGTTGTGCACATGTTGCGACTTGCAACAAAAAAAATCAATGTCATAAATCAAACAAGACATAATAGACGAAGAAGAGAACCTGAATCGAGAGACTACAAGAATCATCGAATGATGGAGGTTATGTGAAAGGTGCTTGATGAAAATCGTGACCAAGGATTAAATAATCGATCCTTCCCCACACATATATTTTTTCTCTAAGATGCATTTCATCAAACAAATGTAATGAATTTATGCACCAAGCTATATACCAACATACTATAAAGCACAATCTTGTCATAGCTGGAAAGAACCATGGAATTTGACATAAAAGTACTAAAATCCTTCAATTAATGGTTGTCGATGGTGGGCCGGAAAGAGCAAAAAGGTAAATATATAAAAGTGTAAGTTCTTGTGCGTTCTGATTATAATAGAACCAAGTAGCGGTTGGTAATGTTGTTGGGATGCGATGGTGGTCGGAAGGTGTAGAGGGAGGGGCCAAAGATGGAGATCGCATATGTTTTGTAGGTTATGCGTTAAATATGCTTTCTACCTTCCTTGATTCTAGACTTTTACTTAGGGTTATCTAATTAACTCATTAATGGAATTAAAATTATATCATACAATTTTTACATAAATTGATCATACACTCATACAATAATTAAGGTTTCATATATGAACGTCTCTTCCACTCTCTCTCTCTCTCTCTCTCTCTCTCTCTATAGCAGATCATAATGTTTGACATAAATAATTTGTTAAACTCTTGATGGTTTTAGTTGAACATTTTTATTTACAACTAGATATGTTGCCCATGCTCCGCATGGGTCATATGCATCTGATTTGAGTGTTGTTTTTGTTAAAAGATGAAGGTGGTATAATTCGACCCCTAATTTTCACAGACGGGGCGGATAGATAGAGACAGGAAAAAAAACAAAAAAATAAATATGCGGGCCAATATATAAAAAATATACCAAAAGAAGAAAATGAAAGACGGCAGAAAATGCAATGGACGGTAAAAAAGAAAAAAAGTTAAATATGAGGACAAACCCGAACTTTGCCCCGAGCCGGTTTTTGTGTTTTTTATGAAAAAATATAAAAGTTTAGACTGTAAGGACCAAAAATGTCAAAATGACAAAAGAATTAAAGGGTTGAAATTAGCAACTTTTTAAAAAAGTGGCCAAAGTTGTCAGTTCCTTAAAGTTTTGTGGCCAAACTTTAAATGTTAAAAGGTTTCTAAAAAATAAAGGACAAAAGGTGTCAAAATGACTAAAAAATAAGGGGCAAAATTGACAAAAAAAAACATGTATATATAAAGGAAGGACCAGTTTTGTCAAATTCTTAACAAAATTACGGTAGCTAAGATAGAAGAATTTTAATATATATATATATATATATATATATATATATATATATATATATATATATATATATATATATATATATATATAATAGTTAAACTGGAAAAATGATAGTGGTTTTAATGGAGTTTGCTTTAAAATAAATATGATGTTTTTATAAACTTTATAAGTTTTCTGTAATCATCATATTTTTTATAATCTAGATTTATGTCGTTGTCTATTTATGAGTTTATATATAGACCCCGATTTGTTTTTATAATAAATTACCTTGATTAATAACAAAGATTGATAACACCCAACAAAACCAAAATCTAACCCGGTGACAAACCTTTCTCTATCCCTTGAGATGCGAGCTTTCCATGTGGACCACGTACTCTAATTTAGTTATATATGCTTTGACACAGTCTTAGACCTTGACATTCTCATCAACTCTCTATTTATTTTCTAAACGGTCATATAAAATTCGGAAATATAGGTGGGTGTCACATGATTTGATTTTGTTACATAAATTATAAATACATAAACAGTTTTATAATCATGCAAAATAGTCAACAAATATTCCAACACCGTTCACAATGTTAATTATTCCAGATATATCACATAAAAGGATATTTTTTCGTGAAGGGATATGTTTCATGAAATTCGAGATGAATTAGCAACAAATTAATCAAAATTAACATGAGATTAGCCTCATACCTTAAAGTTTAATTTATTCTTAGAACAAAATACTATAAAAATATAACCAGTTATCTTTATGTTTAAGATAATGCCCGAATTATCTTTATGTTTAAGATAACGCTCATATTATAGGACAACATTAATATAAAATTGGATTTTATCCATGTAAAAAACCCGTTATCATAGACATATTATATCCTGTTTTATTTATTTATTTTATTTTTATTTATTTATTTATTTATTTATTTTTCATTCAATATTAAGCGTCATTGAAGATAAGTTATGTTTTCGTTCAATTGTGATAAGTATAACCCATGAAAACCTGTTATTATAGGTCAAACCAGTCATTATATGGTGCCCTTTTGACATAAAAGTCCTTAAGTTTCGTATTTTTTTCGGTTTTGTCCCTATAACAATTTTCGTTCGTTTATGCCAAACATTTACACATTTTTTGTTATTTTTACCGTGTTGCCGGTTTACCCGGTAACAACCAGTCACCCTTGGCATATATGGTGCTGACTAGCTCATCTCGCTGACGTGCATATGACGTGGCAAATTGCATAAGCGCACGCCTCTTTAATAAACGGAAAAAATTACCATGGAGTATGGAGGGGAAATGTGTCTAGCAAGACTCGGACCTGTTGGGTTTTAAGCACTATAACATTCATATGGTGCACATACAACCCTAGATGCGTTGTATCTATGTTTTCTATAATTATACATGCATTTTCAATTTTCCAAAGCATACATCCTAACTAGCATACATGGATGATAAACAATACAAAACTCATATTTAGATGAATACCTCTTTGATGTGGATGTAGTTTTTGGCCTTTGAAAGCTTTAGCACCTCAAGTGTGATGCCTCTAATGTGTCACAAACACCAAATGCAAAAGGAGGTTTGAGAGAATAAGCTAGTTAGCACAAAATCAATATCAAACTCTTAGAATGATAGGTGCAACCGATTTTGGCTCTAGGGGATCCCTTTTATAGTGTAACAAATGCTAGGGTTACATCTTTGCAAACCCTATTGAACCATGACCTTTCATATTACTTAGGCTTCATGGGTTAAACCTCCATGGATTATCACACTGGTTTAGCCCATTCTAATTAACCATGGATCATTGGGCCACACTATAAGAATCATTGATTTACTTAATCAGTCCCCATATATTTAATTAGTCTCTTTTGATCACTAAATTAATTCCAAATTAATTCTTGATCAATACTAGTTAAATAATATGATTTCTCAATGAATATATTATACTTGTAATATATTAATAAATCACAAATAGCCTTATTCTCGAAAGTCCATCCTATCAAATTGCACTGGTGAAGGCAACTCAAAAGGACCATGCTACAATCAGGTCAAGTACATCCCAACTATAGTTATGGGCTTAGACACCAAATCCAACAGTCTCCCACTTGGATAAGTCTAATAACTATAGCTGCCAATGCTACTTCAGGATCCGACATAGCAATCGTAGCTTTCAAAATTTGTTGTCGACTATGACCCAGTCAGTGACACGTCCTTTAGATCAGGGATCATATATCCTTTTGTTCTTCAAGATATCATGCGGACAAATACATGGAACATAGTCATACTTATTGTTCAGAGTTTGTTTCCTGATTTCCAATTTGTCTAACATAGAACATAACTGAACACATCAATTTAGTTCTGACCAGGCCCGGCACATAAGTCAAAACAAATCATCAAAGGGCCCAAGATATCGCTTTTAATCCTCTTAGGATAAAAGGAACATATAAACATAGACATTATATGCTTGTACTAACTACTCATTAAATCATGCACAATGATACGTTTTATAGCATCAAGTTACTGATGCGTTTTCGTATCATCAATGCACAACCAGCTCGTAGTCAACTACTCATATATCTTACTTTGAAGATTATATGATATTATCGTCTCACAATCACTCGTGATAAATTCCATGAAGTGATTTAGGTGAGCGTGGGTTTAATCCAATACTCAAATCTTATTTCAAGAGCACTCATGAATGGTGTAGCAAACTTTTGCTATGTCTAATGCCTTAGAAAATCTACAAGCCAACTCATGACAGTCTATCCTCATAACCTACTTCCAAAATATGATCGACTGTGGATAGTTTGAATAATCATATTATTATGGAAGTCAAAACATGCAAAGGTGAAACAATAGTAATAATAATTGACACAACATAGTAACTTTACTTATAAATAAAACACCTTTTATTTAATAATCAAATGTCAATTATAGTGTAGCTATTACAAGTTTCAAACATTTTATCTAATCACTAAAACTAATATCAAATAATAGCCCAACACCCCTTGCATGTTGCAAGTGCTTAACCCTACTCAGTCCCTTCGGGAGGGGATCTGCTGGGTTGTTCTCTAACGATATCCTCTTCTCAACGTGGTGTCCTTCTTCTACTTTATATCTTATGAAGTGGTACTTTCTGTTGATATGCTTGGATCCACCATGATCTCTCAGTTCCTTGGTTAAGGAAACCGTGTATTCATTATCGCAAAAAATCTTTACAGGCTCCTTTATGGCTGGCACAACTCCAAGGTCTCCGATGAAGTTCTTCAACCATATCGCCTCTTTTGATGCTTCGCTCGCTGCTATGTACTATGATTCACACGTCGGATCAACCACAGTCTCTTGCTTGGAACTTTTGCATGTTACTGCTCCTTCATTTAGGGTAAACACCCAGCCCGAAAGAGAGTGCAAATTATCTATGTCGGTCTGTAAACTGGCATCACAATACCCTATCACTCTTAAGTCATCACTCCTACCGAGGGTAAGAACCCAGTCCTTAGTCCTCCGCAGGTACTTAAAAAAGTTCTTAAGTGCAGTCTAGTGAGCTCTACCTGGATTCCCTTGATATCTACTGATCATTCTCAAAGCAATGGCCACATCAGGGCGAGTATAATTCATAGCATACATGATCGAGCCAACTACGAAAACATATGGTACTCGACTCATCTCTGAGATCTTAGCCTCTGTACTCGGACTCTGAGTCTTACTCAGTTTGGTATTACTTTGGATATGTAAGTCACCTTTCTTGGAGTTCTCCATGCTGAAACGTTTCAACACCTTGCCCAAGTAGGTACTTTGACTAAGTCCTATTAGTCATTTACTCCTATTTCTCAATATACTTATCCCTAGGGTATAAGCAGCTTTTCCAAGGTCCTTCATAGCGAAACACTTCCCAAGCCAGGACTTCACTTCCTGCAAGGTCAGGATGTCGTTTCCTATGAGCAATATGCCATCGACATACAACACCAAAAAGCCAACTATACTCCCACTGGCTTTGACATATACAAAGGACTCATCCTCACTTCTCGAAAATCCAAACTCTTTCACTTTCTCATCGAAACAAAGATTCCATCTACGAGATGCTTGTTTCAATCCATAAATGCATTTCTCAAGCTTACACACTCTATTAGTGTACTTTGCATCAACCAAAACCCTCTGGTTGACTCATGTAATCATCCTCGGCCAACTTTCCATTAAGGAAAATAGTTTTGACTTCTATTTTCCATATTTCATTGTCATGAAAGGCAACTATGGCTAGCATAACCCTTATAGATTTAATCTTTGCTACTGGTGAGAAGGTCTCATCATAGTCAACTCCCCGAGTTTGCGTAAAGCCCTTTGCAACCAGTCGCACCTTATATGTATGTACTTTCCCATTCATGTCGGTCTTCTTCTTAAAGATCCATTTGCACCCGACTGTCTTTCGACCCGGTACATTGTCGACCAAGTTCCAAACTTGATTATCATACGTGGACTGAATCTCGCTGTCCATTGCCTCTTTCCATTTAGCATACTTGGGGCCCACCATGGCTTCTTTGTAGTTGTTAGGTTCATCCAGATTTATCAACGTGCTATCACTGATAAATGTAACACCCTCAGATGTTATATGAAAACCATATAAGACAAGTGGAACACTAACTCTACTGGAACGTATCAGATGTACTGATTGGTCAACCGGTTCAACAGGAGTTTCCTCCTCAGGTTGAGTGCCAGTGTTTGAGGTTTGTTTATCACTTAACTCTTGAAGCTCTTGAAGGTAAATTTTCCTCCCACTCTCTTCTTGGCATATGAGTTCTCTCTCTCTCGAAAGAATCCTCTCCTCGTAACGAAGACAACATTGTCACTCGGTCTATACAAGAGATATCTAAAGGATTTCTGTGGGTAGCCGATGAAAATACAGCCCTCACTACGAGGTTCGAGTTTGTCGTGATTTTCTTTTCTCACAAAAGCCACGCAACCCCAGACTTTGATATGATCCTACGAGGGAACCTTCCATGTCCACATCTCGTGAGGTGTTTTGGCAACCTTCTTACTAGGGACTAGATTAAGGATATGGGTGGCAGTCTCTCAGCCATACCCTCAGAATGAGATAGGTAACGAGGCTCGACTCATCATGGAACAAACCATTTCCAAAAAGGTCCGATTGTGACTCTCAGCCACACCGTTAAGCTGTGGTGTCCTAGGTGGTGACAACTATGAAACTATTCCACATTCCTTAAGATAGTCTAGGAACTCGATACTAAGATACTCTCCTCCTGGATCAGATCGCATCATCTTTATCTTCCTGCCCAATTGATTCTCCACTTCTTACTTAAAATCTTTGAACTTTTCAAAGGTTTCTAACTTATGCTTGATTATGTACACATAGCTACATCTGTTGTAATCATCAGTACAAGTCAAATAGAAGCGGTTAGCATCCCTTGTGGCCCACATATCAGTGTCTATAAGATCCAACAAACCTTCACGAGTTTCACAAGATTCGGTGAATGGTGACTTTGTCATCTTTCCAAGAAAACAAGATTCGCATGTGTCATCTGACTTCAAGTCGAATGACTCCAAAACTCCAGCCTTTTGGAGTTGGCCTATGTGCTTCTTGTTGACATGTCCAAGACGATAATGCCACAAGCATGCCTTGTCCAAAACATTAGACGAATCAATATTCAACACATTATTTCCTAGGTTATCTACAGCCATCACAGTTTCATATATACCATTACAAGGTAATGCTTCAAAATAAAATGTACCACAATAATAAGCATTAATACTACCAACTTCATTATTAAACGAAAATGTAAAACCTTGTTTATGCAAACTGTGAAAGGGAATAATATTTCTTGCCATTTTTGACGAGTAACAACAATTATTCAATTCTAATTCTAGCCCATTACTAAGCAATAAAGAATAAACTCCAATCTTGGTGACAGGAGACATTTTACTATTTCCGATGATTAAGTTTATCTTCCCGTGCTCCACATCCCTACTTCCATTTAGTCCATGCACATCAGAACAAATGTGAAATCCACAACCTGTGTCAAGGACCCAAGAATTAGCATGTGGTGAGTTATTAGAAAGAATAGGGTAAATACATGCAAGGTGGGCTTTATCTTCCCATCCTTAAGATTCCGAAAGTATTTGGGGCAACTTTGTTTCCAGTGCCCTTTTTCATGACAATGGAAGCACTCTGCATCGGTTGGATTGCTAGATGGATTAGTATAACCAACTTTGGTCCCAATAGAAGTAGATCCATCAAGATACTTTCCCTTGCGACTCTTAGAGGGAGCCTTCCTCTTCTTACCTTTCTCATGTCCAATTGCCAGAACAGGTGCAATAGAAGTAGTAGGAGTAGGTACAACCGACTTGACTTTCAAGTTGCTTTCTGCAGTTCTTAGAAGGGCTTAAAGCTTGCTTAGAGTGACCTCCTCCTTGTTCATATGATAGGTCATACGGAACTGATCATAACAAGAAGGCAACGAGTGTAAAATAATATCTATGGCCGACTCTTCATCGAAGTTCACATTCAACTTTAGCAAGCGGTCCACATATCTCTGCATCTTTTGCAAGTGGGTCGTGATGGACTCTCCATCCTTCATCTTGGTTGTGATCATGGACGCAATGATCTCAGACCTCTCCTGTCGAGCACTTTGATGGTATCTTTCCATCAAATCTTGGTGCATTTCGACGGGCCAGAAGTCCTCATAGGACTTTTGAAGCTCAACAGTCATGGCAACAATCATTATACACAACATCTTTGTCGCATTCCTCTCATGAACCCTGTATTCCTCGATTTGTTCGGGAGTAGCAGTTTGTTCATCAATCTCGTTCAGCTCTCTATCTAGGACATATTCTTTGTCCTCATAGAGTAAGGTCATACGAATGTTTCTTATCCAATCGTTAATATTTGACCCATCGAAGATAGTTCTCCCAACCAAGTTCATGAGGGAGAATGAGCTAGAAAGGTTTGAACCTGAAGCATTGTTTTGGATAGACATCTGAAAAGAAAAAAGATCAAAGTTTGGATTAGATGAGAATCCTTTATATAACACCTAAATGAAATATTAAGGCTAGGACCCAACACAATATTTTACAATTCGGAAGAGGGATGCCGTAATCCAATTGCAAAATATTTAAAGATAGGTAAATGACGATTTACCATTTTCCACCATGAAAAACGAAATTGATCATTAAGTTTTAATTGGATTGAAATTCGTAGATCCTTTGAGATTCATTGAACTTTTCAATTTCATGTTTAAATCTCGATTGTGCCCTTCAAGTTTGTGATTGGATGCCGAGAATCACAAACAAGGTGCGAATAACCACGCAAATGTGCTTGGTACTCTTAATGTTATAGATCAACTAATCAATGTGCCGGTTAACCACATACACTCCATTGATCTATGAATAACATCAAGCTACCCTTTGCCACACTTTCCAGTCCCCGATTAGTGTGTCGGTTAACCACACACACTCCACTAACAACTAAGCAAAGTGCAAAGTGCAATTTCATGGAATACCACCAATTTCACATTTTTCCTAAAATAATTAAGATTGGGAATTTAATAAAAGTTTAGTTACTTTATAATTATCATTACACTTTTAACGAGAATTAATGTCCTATCCTACCCGTTCGGCTAACGTCCCTCCACCAGTCAAGGAAGCGGTGGGTTAGAGTGGACACCCATTAAACCACCATTTTATAGGATGTAACCTTATACCCCCCCCCTTATAGACCAGCTTCGTGAATGAGGCCTACTAACGGTAAGACTGACTTGTCTTATACATTATGCTATTATAATATTAAAAGTTTAATAATTCTCTCTCTCTCTCTCTCTATATATATATATATATATATATGTATATATATATATATATACACACAGAGAGAGAGAGAGAGAGAGAGAGAGAATTATTAAACTTTTAATATTATAATAGCATAAGGGTTGAATTCTAAACTTTTAAAATTCTAAGGATTGGAATTAAATGTTTCATTAGTGAGACTTTACAAATTTCAAAACTTGAGGGCAAGTTTTGTAACTTTCAAAACTTTTGGTTTCCATAACTTATGAAAGCTTATGAGCTTTTAATGTTCATGAATGAGACTTTTCGTATTACTTGAGGACAAGTTACAAAATCTCATCTTAAGAACAATCTTATATCAATTTTAACTTATCACATTATCATATAACATACTATTGATCTAATCTAACTCATGTAGCAGGGCAATTCATATCAATAATACAAATAATTACTTTATTATCTTAAAATTTGACAATTGTCCTTTAATTGAATGAGGGTTGACATTACCAAATAAGAAAATACATTTTTTATGATTACAAAATAGTTTGTGGTAATGTTCCTAGTATAATTTTGGCCAAAAAATCGATTTTATGCAACTAGAGCCACTTACTCGACTAGTGCATGATCCTGACTCCTCGAGTTTCCCTTCCAGTGAGTGGACTCGTCAAGTTAGCCAGTGGAATCGACGAGTTCATCAGGTAGAGGCCAGAAAATCGATTCTTTCAACTTGGAAAAATAGCAAGCATAAAATATAATAAAAAAACAATCCTAGGCTCTGATACCACTGTTGCGTTTTAAGCACTATAACACTCCTAAGGTTCACATGCAACCCTAGATGCTTTGGATCTATGTTTTCTCTAATTATACATGCATTTTCAATTTTCCAAAGCATACATCCTAACTAGCATACATGGAGGATAAAGAATACAAAACCCATAGTTAGATGAATACCTCTTTGAAGTGGATGTAGTTCTTAGCCTTTGAAAGATTTAGCACCTCAAGTGTGATGCCTCTGATGTGTCACAAACACCAAATGCAAAAGGTGGCTTGAGAGAATAGGCTAGTTAGCACAAAATCAATATCAAACTCTTAGAATGATAGGTGCAACCGATTTTGGCTCTAGTTATTAGTGAGACGATCATAATGTATATTCTTAAACCAAGACGTGTGAGTTGCTATTTGTTGGTCGGTTGCGCATTCATAATAATTAAACTCACCAGTAACTTGGTGTTATAGAATTTATTGTTGTGTGTGATTCGATCAGTAAATGCAAGCGAGCTTCGTAGTTGAGGTTTATCCATTCCTTTTACCCAAAGTGGGATAAAAGCGATATCTATGGGCCTCTCGATGATTTAGTGATGACACCTAAGTGCTTTGCCAAGCCCGGACTAAGTTGATGTGTTCAACTGTAGTCTGTTGTCAGTCGTCATAAATCGGAAGTCGGGAAACAGTATAGAGAGAATGATTTAAATTCATGTCTTATGTCTATACAATATCTTGAGAATGGAGGAATATATGATCCCTTATCAAAAGAACACGCTATCTGATAAGATCAGAGTTGACAACGGCATTTGAAAGCTACGATTGCTGATCAGGTTCTGAAGTCATACGGAAAATAGTTATTAGACTTATCCAAGTGGGAGACTGTTGGATTAGTGTCGAAGCCCATAACTATTTTGGTATGTACTTGACCCGATTATGAGCATGGTCCTTTTGGGTTGCCTTCACCATAGCAATATGTAGGATGAATTAAGGAGAGAAAGGTTTAAATATGATTTATTAATATATTATGAGAATAATATATTAAAGGAGAAATCATATTGTTTAATTAATATTAGTCAAAAATTAATTTTGTGGCTAAAAGAGATTAATTAAACTTACGGGACTAGAGTTGATATTGTAAGATAATTATAACTGGGCTATGGATCACCTAATAATATATAGGTTGGGCGAATTCTATGGGAAGCCCATTAGAAATCGTCCAAGGGATATGTTAAAGGAGTCCATGGGCTGCTTAAGGCTTAAGCAGCCAGATTAGGGTTTCCTAGTTGACAACCTTAATAGCCTACATGTATATAAAGGGACCCTATGACCCAAAAACGTGGACAAATCTTCCTCTAGGGTTTCTAGACGTTTTGGGCAGCCTCCTCTCTTCTCCTCTTCATCCATGTTGCTTAGTGGTGTTTGTGACTCCATTAGAGGTGCAACACGTGAGGCACTAAGCTTTCTGAAGCCAATCAAAGCAATGAATTGATTGTTATTGCAATATAACAACAAAGGTAATTACTAAACCCTTATTTCAGTTCTTATATGATAGATCTAGGGTTTATAGCTTTGGATATTCAATTGCATGTTCATTAGACAAACAAGATCCAAAAGCTATTAGGGTTTGCATGTACACCATAGGATTGATGTTTTTCTTAAAACCCATAAGTGGTATCAGAGCCTATGGCTGTTTGCTAGTGAATTTGATGTTTAATTGATCGAAATTTGACTGTAAATCAAAATTTTTTGGCTTCTGCATGCCTAACTCGCCGAGTCACTTGGTGAACTCGCCGAGTCGTCTGTACTCGACTAGTCTAGGTCCAGACTCGACAAGTCAGCGGGTCTGGCAGGCTGTTTTCGCAATTTTCTTGCTGTTTTGGCTTGGGATGCTTACCATAAACATTTTTTATTCATAAAATCCGATTTTTATTGATTTTTGGTGAATATCCTTACCAAAATAGAAGATAATTGTCAAAATTTAGATAATCTTTTGTTTTATTAGATAAATATTGATTATTTGTAATTTAGATTTGAATTATCTTGTGAAAAAGTTTCAAACTCCACCCTTTAGGTTTTATAGTTTAAATTTGAACATAAAAGTTTTGGTTATGAAATTTAAAAAAGTTAAACCCTAATGTTTTGAAAAGTTTCAAAACTTGCCCTCAAGTTTTGGAATTAAAATTTTTTGGTTAAAAGTTTAATTTTGAAATATTTAAATTCTAAACCCTAATGTTTTGAAATGTTTCAAAACTTGCCCTCAAGTTTTTGAATTTAAAAGTTGATTAAAAGTTTAATTTTGAAATGTTAAATTCTAAAACCCTAGTTATTTGAAAAGGTCAAATCACACCCTTATAGTTCTATTAATTAATTAAAGTGTATAATTAAAAGTGATTTAATAAATCCATAAAGTTTTGGTTTACATTTAATTAAATTAAAGGTATAATTTACTAAGTTAAACCACCTAGTATTTTAAAAGTGTAAAATACACCCTATACTATATATAACATTAAAAGTCTAATATTATATATATGTATGAGTAAACAGTCACTCTTACCGTTAGTAGGCCTCATTCACGAAGCTGGTCTATAAGGGATGTTTAAGGAAATTACCTATAAAATGGCGATTGAATGAGTATCCACTCTTACCTACCGCACTCTTGACTAGTGGAGGGTCATTAGCCGAATGGGTAGGATTAGACAGAAACCTTCCATTATAAGTATAATGAAGTACAAAGTAACTAAATGCTTTTTCAAATTCCCAAATCATAGTTACTTTAGAAAAAATGTGAAATTGTATGCTATTCAATGGAATTACACTTCGTACCCTTGTCAAACGTTAGTGGAGCGTGTGTGGTTAACTGGCACACTAATTTGGGGATGCCATTGGCAGCGAAGGGTGGCTCGATGTTTGTCATAGATCAAATGAGAGTCATGCTTCACTTCCTCCACATCCTCCAATTGTTCTCCCTGACCCACAAGTTCAAAGGCTTGAAAAGTTCAAGCTCACTCAAGCCCTTTTGGCAAGTAAACACGAAAATGGAAAACCTGTGTGTCCACACATGTTAGAGATGAAGTCACACATTGATAGGTTAAGCATGATGGGTGTCGAGATTTCAAGTGAGTTGGCTGTTGACTGGGTTCTTCAATCACTTACTGAATCATATAGTGAGTTCGTTAGAAAGTACTATATGATGGATCATGACGTGACCCTCATTGATCTCACCTATTTGCTTCTAGCTGCTGAATTAGCAATGATTTGGCGTGCTGGTCAAGCAAATTTTTCTAGTGAATCAAACTCCCAAAATTCAATGGAAACTAGCAACATTGGAAGTCCAGAAATAACTAAGTCTGTGATTGTCCGATGTGCTGTGCCAAAGGAGTCCATTTTCTTTTAT
Source organism: Lactuca serriola (assembly GCF_051521515.1). Taxonomy (NCBI): domain Eukaryota; kingdom Viridiplantae; phylum Streptophyta; class Magnoliopsida; order Asterales; family Asteraceae; genus Lactuca; species Lactuca serriola. The sequence goes on from NC_136413.1 coordinate 1,929,885, forward strand.
TGCCAAGAGAAGGGGCATTGGAGACGAAGCTGCCCTGTTTACCTGAGAGATCTAAGAGATGGGAGAGTAAAGACGTATGGCTATACTTCAGGTAAAATCCATTATATAACTCTTTTAAGTTCCTATTCTAGATTCTCAATGCATGATGTGATAAGATTACATTTTGATGTTTTGTAGGTTCAAAGAAAACAGAGGAAGCTTAAGGGAAGAAGTGAGTTGAATCTAATCGTGAAGAAATGAATTTCGATCGCATTGCTTAAAAGATTGGATTCTTGAGCTACTACTTGGAGTTAAAATGGATTGCCAAGAAATATGTAATAACATAGTTTTTCAATTGAATCGCATTGTAAGGACAAATTTTTCCGCAATAAAATAAATTTTGATTTTGTCTTATTTATTTATCCTTGCAATGACATGTATGAGAAATTGATGTTTGAAGGTTTCTATTGTTAGAAATAATGGATTTGATTCTTAATTGTATTATTTGTGGAAATATCAAAAGTTTACCAAATAGGGAGAGTTTCACATCGCCCAAGTTTCAATTGGACAGAGACTTGGAATCATGCAACGTGTATAGTATGATGAATGAAAAACTTTCACATTTGGGAAATTTAGAATAATTCTTTGACAAAGTGTCAATTGAAGGACTAGGAGATCAAGTACACTAGGTTGTGCGTTGATTTAATCCACCACAAGAGTGACAAAGATATTCGTCATGATTTACTAAAGTTTAGTAAAGATGATTATACTTATAAGATTAAGTGTAATTCTGAGTTGATTGAAAGAGTTTCAATGAATAGCAGAACAAATAAAGAAGAATCAAGTAGGCAGAAAGATAAAAGTTTCTCTATTCTAAGAAGAAGGGAGAGTACCTTTTATTGTGTTTTATGATAAGTTTTAATGATTAAGAACCATATCTCAATTGATCCTCTAAGTGATTCTTAGTACATTTGTATGTCTAAGAAGATGAATCGAGAATTGTGGAAATGGTTAAATCAAGAAGCCAATCATACTTCGTTTCAATATCAAGTCTTAGAGTCAAGATTGTGACTTGAGTGAAAAGTTTTAAGTAGGTTTGTAGCACTTATCAATTGTAGAATAAGAAAAGTTCTTATTCTTGTACATTTGAAATTGGTAAGTTGTGATGTCTTGGATAAGACAAAGACCAACTAGAACCAATTTGTGAAGTGTTTTTGTCTTGATAATAACTGCACTAACTCTTGCATATTTGATTGTCAATAAATGTTTCTTGACAAAGAGAATCATATGTGTCAAGAGGTCAGTGGGAGTTTTAATGATCTTGAAAAAGGTTTCATAAACAAATTAAGAATAAACCTTATCGATCATCACTAGCACACGACTTGAGGTTTACAACCTATCGTGTTGACATTATTTTGTTTCTGTGCCATTCCAATTGAGTTATTTATGCATGTGAGTTCTATGAGTTCTCATTTGAATGCATAAAGACAAGGCACATTTGATCGATGGAAAGTACATTGATATGTAAGGATAAGATGCTAAACCACTTTGAAGACATGGTGGGCACTCGTATTACCATAAGGCAAGAAATCAAGATTAAGAAAGTTCAGTCCATTTGAGTTTGGATTTGTCGCCAACTTTGGTTTTGGCAAATTCACATGGATAGGAACTCATACACCATAAAATCTAAGTGTCATAAGATTCCCTCGTTCATGAAAATGACTGTGAGGAAATGCTTTCACTAAGAGAGATTTTAAGAAGATAGCAATTGTGAAAATTGTATTCTCAAATTCGATTATGGTTACGACATCCCTTTCCATAGTTCGAATTGTGAGATTTGGAAATTAGTTTGAACATTTGGAACTTAGTAACATAAGTTCTGAATTGTTTAAACACACATATGAGCTATCTAAGGCAAAGGTGTATAAGTTTAAGAAGGTTAGACAAAGGCTTATCGAAGCATCTGGTATTAGAAACATGAATTTCAGAAATTCAATAGGCATTATTTTATGGAAGTTCATTTGTTTTCTGAATACATGTCAAAGCTAGTGGGAGCATAAGTGTTATGCTCATGATAGTGGGAGCATAAGTGTTATGCTTGTATGATTATTCTGGCGAGTATTGCAAATTAGCAATATTGATTATAGAAAAACAAAGATTCAATTTGCAAAGTTGCATGGGTTGAAAAGTTGTTTTGCTATAATTAAGGGAGAGAATATTATACTTTGTTTCAAAATCTAAAGCTTAGATTGAGAAATTTTAATAAAATTAGTCAAATAATACATAGTGTATTCTCACATTTCGATTATGATTACGGCATCCCTCTTCATAATTCAAATTGTGAGAACGTGACACATAAAATATTATGGCAGAAGATTGATAAAGTATGATATCTTTATGTAAGACATTATGCATTGTGTCCCATACGCTTCGGGTATAGGATCGATTGCAAATGCTATAATATTTGACCATTCTAAAAATTTTCCAAATGTCTAGCGCATTAAAAGGGAAAAAGGACTAGAATCGGTTTTGACTAAAATAATTAAACAACTATCAAAGGACGATCCAAAGTTCGCAGAGGATTGCTCGCTTCTGAGTAATTGGAAGTATGGTATTGGATGGACCAAATTGACATTATTATGAATAGAGAAGATTTTATTAAGAATGAGTTGTCATATGGCAAATATGGAAATGTTTCCATATTGGGAGTTGGATATTGAGAGTCTATGTCTAGATTAGAAAATTTTATGCAAGAAGGATGTTAAAAGGAATGTACTTTGAACGTGAGACATCACGTCTATGGATTTGTGTTGTAACAATTTCCGATAGAGTACTTTGTAATTTCATTGGCCAAGTCTTGGTGACTTTTGTTTTATGACTTTGCAAAAGGATCGTTGCATAAAATGTTAGAATCTAGCATATTCTAATAGTAGCAAAGAACCTTGTGTTCTTACACTAATGGTAAGGATTCAGAATTGTGAAATGAGCATCATTGGAAAAGTTTTTCAATTGATCTATTTCACAAAGCATGGACCATAGGAAACAAAGTGTGCATGCTTAGAGCATGGGACAATTGTTGTTGTAATTCAAGTAATGAGTTGATTATCCGAAACATAAAATGATAAATAATGAGTAATCAATATAGTGGATAAATAGAAGTGTTTTATTTACTCCCATGAGTTTGGGGACATATAGGATTATGTATTATTGTTATGTTTCAGTTTGCATGTTTTGACTTCCATAATAACTAGGTTATTCAAACATCCACAGTCGGTCATACGTTAGGAGTAGGTATGAAGAAAGACTGTCATGAATCTGTCTGTAGATTGTCTGAAGTGTTCGGACATGGCACAAGTTTGCTGCAGAGTTATGAGTGCTTTGATAAGATTAGAGTATTGGATTAAACCCACACTCACTTGGATAACTTCATGGATTTATCACGAGGGATTAGTGAGACGATAATATTGTATATTCTTGAAACCAAGACGTGTGAGTTGCTATTTACTGGTCGGTTGCGCATTGATAATAAGTAAACACACCAGTAACTTGGTGTTATAAAACTTCTTGTTGTGTGTGATTCGATCGGTAAATGCAAGCGAGCATTGGAGTTGAGGTTTATCCATTGCTTTTACCCAAAGTTGGATAAAAGCGATATCTGTGGGCCTCTCGATGATTTATTGATGATACCTAAGTGCTTTGCCAAGCCCGGACTAAGTTGATGTGTTCAACTGTAGTCTATTGTCAATCTTCATAAATCGGAAGTCGGGAAACAATATAGAGAGAATGATTTAAATTAATTTCTTATGTCTATACAATATCTTGAGAATGGAGGAATATATGATCCCTTATCTAAAGGACACGCTATCTGATAAGATCAGAGTTGACAGCGGCATTTGAAAGCTACGATTGCTGATCATGTTCTGAAGTCATACGGAAAATAGTTATTAGACTTATCCAAGTGGGAGACTATTGGATTAGTGTCTAAGCCCATAACTATTTTGGTATGTACTTGACCCGATTATGAGCATGGTCCTTTTGGGTTGCCTTCAACATAGAAATATGTAGGATGAATTAAGGAGAGAACAGTTTAAATATGATTTATTAATATATTATGAGAATAATATATTAAAGGAGAAATCATATTGTTTAATTAATATTACTCAAGAATTAATTAAGAATTAATTTTGTGGTTAAAAGAGATTAAATAAACTTAGGGGACTAGATTTGTAATTATAAGATAATTATAATTGGGCTATGGATCACCTAATAATATATAGGTTGGACGAATTCTATGGGAAGCCCATTAGAAATCATCCAAAGGATAAGTTAAAGGAGTCCATGGGCTACTTAAGGCTTAAGCAGCCAGATTAGGGTTTCCTAGTTGAAAACCCTAATAGCCTACATGTATATAAAGGGAACCTATGCCCCAAAAAGGAGGACAAGTCTTCCTCTAGGGTTTCTAGACGTTTTGGGCAGCCTCCTCTCTTCTCCTCTTCATCCAAGTTGCTTAGTGGTGTTTTTGACTCCATTAGAGGTGCAACACTTGAGGCACTAAGCTTTCTGAAGTTAATAAAAGCAAGGAATTGATTGTTATTGCAATATAACAATCAAGGGTAATTACTAAACCCTTATTTCAGTTCTTATATGATAGATCTAGAGTTTATAGCTTTGGATATTCAATTGCATGTTCATTAGACAAACTAGATCCAAAAGGTATTAGGGTTAGAATGTACACCATAGGATTAATGTTTTGCTTAAAACCCATCAGTCATAGCATACATGATCGAGCCAACTACGAAAACATATGGTACTCGACTCATCTCTGAGATCTCAGCCTCTGTGCTCGGACACTGAGTCTTACTCAGTTTGGTATTGCATTGGATAGGTAAGTCACCTTTCTTGGAGTTCTCCATGCTGAAACGTTTCAACACCTTGTCCAAGTAGGTACTTTGACTAAGTCCTATTAGTCTTTTACTCTCATTTCTCAATATCCTTATCCCTAGGGTATAAGCAGCTTTTCCAAGGTCCTTCATAACGAAACACTTCCCAAGCCAGGACTTCACTTCCTACAAGGTCGGGATGTCATTTCCTATGAGCAGTATGCCATCGACATACAACACCAAAAAGCTAACTATACTCCCACTGGCTTTCGCATATACACATGACTCATCCTCACTTCTCGAAAATCCAAACTGTTTCACTTTCTCATCGAAACAAAGATTCCATCTACGAGATGCTTGTTTCAATCCACAAATGCATTTCTCAAGCTTACACACTCTATTAGTGTACTTTACATCAACCAAAACACTCTGGCTGACTCATGTAAACATCCTCGGCCAACTTTCCATTAAGGAAAACAATTTTGACTTCTATTTTCCATATTTCATTGTCATGAAAGGCAACTATGGCTAGCAGAACCCTTATAGATTTAATCTTTGCTACTGGTGAGAAGGTCTCATCATAGTCAACTCCCCGAGTTTGCGTAAAGCCCTTTGCAACCAGTCCCACCTTATATGTTTGTACTTTCCCATTCATGTCGGTCTTCTTCTTAAAGATCCATTTGCACCCGACTGTCTTTCGACCCGGTACATTGTCGACCAAGTTCCAAACTTGATTATCATACGTGGACTGAATCTCGCTGTCCATTGCCTCTTTCCATTTAGCATACTTGGGGCCCTCCATGGCTTCTTTGTAGTTGTTAGGTTCATCCAGCTTTATCAACGTGCTTTCACTGATAAATGTAACACCCTCATAGATTTATGTGGGTAGCCGATGAAAATACATCACTCACTATGAGGTTCAAGCTTGTCATGATTTTCATTCCTCACAAAAGCCACGCAACCCCAAACTTTGATGCGATCCTACAAGGGAACCTTCCCTGTCCACATCTCGTGAGGTGTTTTGGCAACCTTCATAGTAGGGACAAGATTAAGGATATGGGTGCTAGTCACTCAGCCATACCCCCAGAATGAGATAGGTATCGAGGCTCGACTCATCATGGAACAAACAATTTCCAACAAGGTTCGATTGCTACTCTCAGCCACACCATTAAGCTGTGGTGTCCTAGGTGGTGACAATTGTGAAACTATTCCACATTCCTTAAGATATTCTAGGAACTCGATACTAAGATACTCTCCTCCTGGATCAGATCGCATCATCATTATCTTCCTGCACAATTGATTCTCCACTTCTTGCTTAAACTCTTTGAACTTTTCAAAGGTTCTAACTTATGCTTGATTATGTACACATAGCTATATTTGTTGTAATCATCAGTAAAAGTCAAATAGAAGCGGTTAGCATCCCTTGTGGCGGTTCTGAAGGGTCCCCACACATCAGTGTGTATGGGATCGAACAAACCTTCATCCGTTTCATAAGAACCGGTGAATGGTGACTTTGTCATCTTTCCAAGAAAACAAGATTTTCATGTGTCATCCGACTTCATGTCGAATGACTCCAAAACTCCAGCCTTTTGGAGTTGGCCTATGTGATTCTTGTTGACATATCCAAGACGACATTGCCACAAGCATGCCTTGTCCAAAACATTAGACGAATCTATATTCTACACATTATTTCCTAGGTTATCTACAACCATCACAGTTTAATATATACCATTACAAGGTAATGCTTCAAAATAAAATGTACCATTATAATAAGCATTAATACTACCAACTTCATTATTAAACCAAAAGGTAAAACCTTGTTTATACAAACTGTGAAAGGGAATAATATTTCTCGCCATTTTTGACGAGTAACAACAATTATTTAATTCTAATTCTAGCCCATTACTAAGCAATAAAGAATAAAATCCAATCTTGGTGACATGAGACATTTTACTATTTCCGTTAATTAAGTTTATCTTCCCGTGCTCCACATCCCTACTTCCATTTAGTCCTTGCACATCAGAACAAATGTGAAATCCACAACCTATGTCAAGGACCCAAGAATTAGCATGTGGTGAGTTATTAGAAAGAATAGGGTAAATAGCTGCAAGGTGGGCTTTATCTTCCCATCCTTAAGATCCTGTAAGTATTTGGAGCAACTTCGTTTCCAGTGCCCTTTTTCATGACAATGGAAGCACTCTGCATCCTATGGATTGGTAGATGGATTAGTATAACCAACTTTGGTCCCACTAGAAGTAGATCCATCAAGATACTTTACCTTGAGACTCTAAGAGGGAGCCTTCCTCTTCTTACCTTTCTCATGTCCAATTGCCAGAACAAGTGCATTAGACGTAGTAGGAGTAGGTATAACCGACTAGCCTTTCAAGTTGCTTTCTGCGGTTCTTAGAAGGCCTTGAAGCTTGCTAAGAGTGACCTCCTCCTTGTTCATATGATAGGTCATACGGAACTAATCATAACAAGAAGGCAACGAGTGTAGAATAATATCTATGGCCAACTCTTCATCGAAGTTCACATTCAACTTTAGCAAGCGGTCCACATATCTCTGCATCTTTTGCAAGTGGGTCGTGATGGACTCTCCATCCTTCATCTTGGTTGTGATCATGGAGGCAATGATCTCATACCTCTCCTATCGAGCACTTTAATGGTATCTTTCCATCAAATCTTGGTGCATTTCGAAGGGCCAGAAGTCCTCACGGGACTTTTGAAGCTCAGCAGTCATGGTAGCAATCATTATACACAACACCTTTGTCGTGTCCCTCTCATGAACCCTGTATTCCTCGATTTGTTCAAGAGTAGCAGTTTGTTCATCAACCTCCTTCAGCTCTCTATCTATGACATATTCTTTGTCCACATAGCATAGGGACATACGAACGTTTCTTATCTAATGAAATTTAAAGGCTAGGACCCAACACAATATTTTACAATTCGGAAGAGAGATTCCGTAATCCAATTGCAAAATATTTAAAGGTAGGTAAATGACGATTTACCATTTTCCACCATGAAAAACGAAATTGATCATTAAGTTTCAATTGGATTGAACTTTTGAATGGCATGTTTACATCTCGAGTGTGCCCTTCAAGTTTGTGATTGGGATGTCGAGAATCACAAACAAGGTGTGAATAACCATGCAGATGTGCTTGGTACTCTTAATGTTATAGATCAACTAATCAATGTGTCGGTTAACCACATACACTCCATTGATCTATGAATAACATCAAGCTACCCTTTGCCACACTTTCCAGTTCCCGATTAGTGTGTCGGTTAACCACACACGCTCCACTAATGACTTAGAAAAGTGCAAAGTGCAATTTCATGGAATACCACAAATTTCACATTTTTCCTAAAATAACTAAGATTGGGAATTTAATAAAAGTTTAGTTACTTTATAATTATCATTACACTTTTAACGAGAATTAATGTCCTATCCTACGCGTTCGGCTAACGACCCTCCACCAGTCAAGGAAGCGGTGGGTGAGAGTGGACACCCATTAAACCACCATTTTATAGGTTGTAACCTTATACCCCCTTATAGACCAGCTTCGTGAATGAGGCCTACTAACGGTAAGACTGACTTGTCTTATACATACACACACACACACACACACACATATATATATATATATATATATATAGTTATTAAACTTTTAATATTATAATAGCATAACGGTTGAATTCTAAACTTTTAAAATTCTACGGAATGGAATTAAATGTTTCATTAGTGAGACTTTACAAATTCCAAAACTTGAGGGCAAGTTTTGTAACTTTCAAAACTTTTGGTTTCCATAACTTATGAAAGCTTACAAATAAGAAAATACATTTTTTATGATTACAAAATAGTTTGTGGTAATGTTCCTAGTCTAATTCTGGCCAAAAAATCGATTTTCTACAACCAGAGCCACTAACTCGACTAGTGCATGATCCTAACTCGTCGAGTTTCCCTTCCAGAAAATCTATTTTTTCAACTTGGAAAAATAGCAAGCCTCAAATATAATAAAAAACAATCCTAGGGTCTGATACCACTGTTGGGTTTTAAGCACTATAACACTCCTAAGGTTCACATGCAACCCTAGATGCTTTTGATCTATGTTTACTCTAATTATACATGCATTTTAAATTTTCCAAAGCATACATCCTAACTAGCATACATGGAGGATAAACATAACAAAACCTGTAGTTAGATGAATACCTCTTTGAAGTGGATGTAGGTCTTGGACTTTGAAAGCTTTAGCACCTCAAGTGTGATGCATCTGTTGTGTCACAAACACCAAATGCAAAAGGAGGCTTGAGAGAATAGGCTAGTTAGCACAAAATCAATATCAAACTCTTAGAATGATAGGTGCAACCGATTTTGGCTCTAGGGGATCCCTTTTATAGTGTAACAAATGCTAGGGTTACATCTTTGCAAACCCTAATGCACCATGACCTTTCATATTACTTAGGATCCATGGGTTAAACCTCCATGGACTATCCATGGACTATCACATTGCTTTAGCCCATCCTAATTAACCATGGATCATTAGCCACACTATAAGAATCATTGATTTACTTAATCAGACCCTGTATATTTAATTAGTCTCTTTCGATCACTAAATTAATTCTTGATCAATACTAATTAAATAATATGATTTATCCCTTAATATATTATACTTGTAATATATTAATAAATCACAAATAGCCTTATTCTCAAAAGTCCATCCTATCAAATTGCACTGCTTTTGCTCTTGGTTCGCGCGAGTTTAAATCACCCCCTCCCCCCCCCCCCCCCCCCAAAGCATTTGCTTTAGAATAAAGAAGGAATAATCTACTACATCAGCCAAAGATATCTTGTTACCGCTACCTCAGCCCTTGGTTACCTGCTGGGGAGAACTTAACAGGCTAAATGACATAAATGACAAAAAAATTAAACTTAGGCATAAATGAACCAAAAATCGTCACAACGAAAAAACCGACTAAAAATGAAAATCTTAGGGACTTTTATGTCAAAAGGCCTTACATGGTAGGTTGTATTTGTAGGTGTATTTATCTTATTTTGATAACCGTATTTAATAATACTCTTATATTAATGTGTTTTTTCCTATATTGTCCTAAATATTCACTTACAGTCACAATTTATAAATATTATCGCTGCCATTGTTGACATTTAGAGATACAAATGGTTTATCGTTACTAAAATGTTTAATGATTTGTTATTATTATTGTTTACATACACCAACAAATAAAAAATTAGTAAGTCACCAAAAATGATTTATACGAATGTATTATTACTTTTATTATGATTATTAACAACTTTCACTGTCATGTTTAATATTATATCGTAAATATTGTGTATATTTACACATTCATCAAACAATTAAACAGTGAGAATAATATACTTAGAGGGATGTGTTTTGCCCTATAGAGTCATAAACGTTCACTTATAGTCACAATTTATAAATATTATCGCAACCATTGTTAAATTTTGGAGTGACGAATGTAATTAAGCTGTAATGATAAATTATCTTTACTAACATATTTAGTGGTTTATCATTACTATTGTTTATATACAATGACAAATTAAAAACAAGATGTCACCAAAAATGATCTAAACTACCGTATTATTTCTTTTATTATGATTGTTGATAACATTTGCAAACATATTTAAAATTATATTGTGAGTATTGTGTACATTTACTCACTCATTGGGAGGTTAAGCGGTAACCATAAAATGATTGTAGTGATGTGTTTTTTACTATATAGCCATAAATGTGCACTTATAGTCACCGTTTATAAATATTAGCCCGACCATTGTTGACTTTTGGAAAATCCGATTATAATTAAGCTATAACGATAAGTTATCTTTACTAATATGTTTAATGGTATATCATTACAATTGTTTACATACACTGACAAATAAAAAAGTAGGACGTCACCAAAATGATATATAATAACGTGTTATTTCTTTTATAATGATTATTGAAAACTTTTTTTATAATTATTATATCGTGAATATTGTGTTTACTCACTCATTTAGCAATTAAACGGTGACCATAAAATGCTTATAGTGAAATGTTTTTTCTTATGGAGTCATAAAGGTTCACTAATAGTCACTGTTTGTAAATATTATCGTAATCATTGTTGACTTTTGAAGAGAAAAATGTAAGTAAGCTATAACGATAAGTTATCTTTACTAGCATGCTTAATGGTTTATCATTATTATAGTTTACATACCCCGACAAATAAGAAATTAGGACGTCACCAAAAATGATCTAAAATAACGTATTATTTCTTTCTATTGTTGACATGTTTAATATTATATCGTGAATATTGTGTACATTTACTCACTAATCGGGAAATTAAACGGTGTGAGTAATACACTTATAGTGAAGTGTTTTTTTGCTAGAGTCATAGACATTCACTTATAGTCACTGTTTATAAATATTACCGCAGTCATTGTTGACTTTTGAAGAGAATGATGTAATTAAGCTATAAGGATAAGTTATATTTACTTACGTTAAAGTAATGGTTTATCATTATGTAAATGTTTACATACACCGAAAATTAAAAAATAGCTCGTCGCCGAAAATGATCTATACTAATGTGCTATTTCATTTATTATGATTATTGATAAATTTTGCAAACATTTTTAATATTATATTGTGAATATTGTACATTTACTCACTCATTGGGAATTTAAATGGTGACCAGAAAATGCTTATAGTGATATGTGTTTTCATATAGAATCATAAATGATCACATATAGTAACAATTTAAAAATAATTTTGCGACCATTGTTTACTTTTGGAGACATGAACGTAATTAGACCTGGCAATTCGTGTATTCGTGTCATGAAATGTCAGCCACGAATTTGACACGATACGACTACGCGATTAGAAATAAGCTTTATCTCAATTTTTAAGATGTATCCGTTTCGTGTATTCGTGTCGTGTCGTGTCGTGTCTCTCACAGATTCATGTCTTCATGTCTGAAGTTGCCAGGTCTAAACGTAATTAAGTTGTAAGGATAAATTATCTTCACTAACATGTTTAATGGTTTATCCGCTACTAGAAAAACAACATTTTACGATGCGCAATGTGTGTCGTAAAACGCTCAGACGACGCGCAAATGCGTGTCAAGGAAGGCCCTGTTATAACGAGAGACGACAAGCTTTTGCACATCGTCCGTTTACGACACGCAGTTACGACACACAATTCATATCAAGGAAGGCCCTGTCAAAAAGGAAGATGACACGCATTTGTGTTTTGTAATCTTACGACGCGCGTTTTGGACACACATTTTGTATCATTAAAGCCCCTGTCATAAGTGAAGATGACACGTATTTGGCTGTCATAATTTAAAATGTTTTAAAAAAATTTATATTTTGATAGAATTACTAATTTTCAAATTAAACAACAAATTGAAATTATCATAATACAAAATAAAATACCATACATAAGAACAATAATTCATTTCAAAAAAATATCACATGTCAAACAAGTTACCTAACATTACATGTCAAACAACACTACATGTCAACACCAATAACACTTAAAAACATGCTTTTTCCTGCATTTGGAGCACCCACTATTCCTATATCAGCAACCAACTTTAGGTCCAATTCCAACCACCTGTAAAAGAACAACACTACAAGATGAACATTTGCTTGATTTGATGATTCAACATTAGTTGCCATTGTTGACTTTTGGAGACATGAACGTAATTAGACCTGTCAATTCGTGTATTCGTGTCATGAAAACGTGTCAGCCACGAATTTAACACGATACGATTACACGATTAGAAATAAGCTTTATCTCAATTTTTAAAGACGTATCTGTGTCGTGTATTCGTGTCGTGTCGTGTCGTGTCTCTCACAGATTCGTGTCTTCATGTCTGAAATTGTCAGGTCTAAACGTAATTAAGTTGTAAGGATAAATTATCTTCACTAACATGTTTAATGGTTTATCCTCTACTAGAAAAACAGCCTTTTACGACGCGCAATGCGTGTCGTAAAACGTTCAGATGACGCATAAATGCGTGTCAAAGAAGGCCCTGTTATAACGAGAGACGACAAGCTTTTGCGCGTCGTCTGTTTACGACGTGCAGTTACGACACATAATGCATATCAAGGAAGGCCCTGTCATAAAGGAAGATGACACGCATTTGTGTGTCGTAATCTTACGACGCGCGTTTAGGACACACATTTCATATCATTAAAGCCCTTGTCATAAGTGAAGATGACACGTATTTGGCTGTCATAATTTAAAATGTTTTAAAAATATATATGTTTTAATAAAATTACTAATTTTCAAATTAAACAACAAATTGAAATTATCATAATACAAAATAAAATACCATACATAAGAACAATAATTCATTTCAAAAAAATATCACATGTCAAACAAGTTACCCAACATTACATGTCAAACAACACTACATGTCAACACCAATAACACTTAAAAACATTTTCCTGCATTTGGAGCACCCATTATTCCTATATCAGCAACCAACTTTAGGTCCAATTCCAACCACCTGTAAAAGAACAACACTAGAAGATGAACATTTGCTTGATTTGATGATTCAACAGTAGTTGCCATGGGACCTATTCCTGTTAAAAAGATATATATGAGAATATATATATAACTTATGTGAAGGCAAATTGAGTTAACTTACCAACATGAATATGTACGTTAATGTGCCTTTGGATACTTCCAATTTCAATAGGACTATATGCCCCAGGACTTGCATTTGCATGACTATCAAAAAGAGAATTGGTACGCCAAGTAAAGATGAGTACTTGTTCTATAAATCCTTCAACATGTCAATCTTGGTATTCTCCCAGTTGAGAGTTGTAGCTACTCAGAGCATTAAAGGAAAACACACTAGCCTGGAATAATAAAATAACATCATGAAAAATAATATAATGATGATGATAGATAATAATATCACTTTTTCTAATTACCACTGTAGACCAAATTGAAATTAAAAGACATATCCTCATTGTTAAAACATGTCTTGGATGTCCTTTTAATCTATATCAAGAAGGTTAACTAAATAAAACAAACAAAAAATTATTTCTAATAAGAATCATAAAGAGATAATAGTTCCAAAATTTATTATTACAAAAGAAAACAAGTGTCAAAACTCACATGATATTAGATATAGTCAACATATCGTAGTAGAAAATTTCATCTGGAGCGGAATGTCACACTCCAAAACAAAGAACGACGGAAACGTTCTGGGGCAGAGGACGTCATGTAAAGTATCACAACAATGCAAAGTAGTAAACAAGAAACAACATCATCCATTGCATTAATAGTATAATGGTAATTACAGTGTGTTCTTTCATAGTATAAAACAACATAATGAATAATCAAAATAAAAGACGAGTCTTGACTGCTCCGCCTTCACAAAACCTGGTCGTCGTACCTGTCTCTTGGTGACCTGAGAATACAAGTTATTTGAAAGCGAGTATCAGCAATAAAGCTGGTGAATTCATAAGTATTAATGTGTCTTTGATTTGTAGAAACTGTAAGGAAAAGACTTGTAAAATGTTTGAAGAAAAGTTTGTATAAGTATGAACACCCTAGAAAATCCCATATTTCCTACTAGTATAAAAAGTAATCTTCTACCAAGACCTGACTCTTTTGAAAGAAGCCTTATACCAAGACCTGACTGTTTTGAAAGTAGCCTTGTACCAAGACCCGACTGTTTTGAAAGTAGCCTTCTACCAAGACCCGACTGTTATGAAAGTATGAACATCTACATAAGTGAAGGTTTTTCCTTGTACAACTATTATTATTCAAATCTAATCTACCTCATCGATTATGTGAATGCGACACAAAGTAAAGGTAATAATAATATAATAACTGGATTTGTATCCTTTTGAATTTGTCGTATGTAAAGTGTAAGCACTGTAGTATTTGTAATAAGTGACTACTATTAAACTAATTGCGTTAATTGAGTATTAAGTCATAATGTGATGGCTAGATCCCATACTAAACACTCCCCTACCAAGAGATTCTAGAAACCAAACGCGACCCCTGCAATGATTGCAAGCCGTGAACATCCACATTATTATGATCATGTATACCCAATATAACTATCACCTTTTGATTAAAACAATGCGTTAGTGATTCATTGGTATAGTTAGATCCTGTAATTGTTCCATGCTATAGCACCTTGTCGTGTATTGTATCTTCATCCATGTATTCCTTTATTATGTGTTCTCTTATGTTATCGTGTATTGTATCTATTCATATCGTATGTAATATATTAGTATTCTTGTTATTGTATTTCTGTAATTGTATCTCTTCATATAGTACCTATTGTATTAGTATAGACTCATGAATGAAATGACGCTTGTGTGACTCCTTGTACTTGGAATAGTAAGTAGTATCTCCTAACTATACCTATTATAGCTTCTAGTAATGTACGTGTATAACCGAAGTATGCCTTTGCTACCCAAAGGTACCGAACTGACCAATGGAACTTTTATGTCTATATATGTATACATGATATATAATTAATATTTAGACGACATTCGGACAACTAACCGATACCCTAAGGCCACATCCAAACAAGGAAAAGGAATTAAAGCGAGCTAGCAGTTCTAAGTCCTTTAAACATTACTTCTATAACAATACATATATAGGCGTGCAATTGACAATATAAAAATATAAAAGAAGTTTTATAAAACCTTTGAAAAGTCTAATAACTAAGAAATGATGACTTGATGTTAGTTTGTAAAGCGATTTGAAAGCAGTTTGTTTGATAAGAACAGTTTTAAGTATAAGAAAACCTTTGTTTGAAACACAATAGTAACAGAGTTTGAAAGGAAACATACAATACGTAAGGCAGTCTGATAAAGAGCTTTAACATGTAAAAAATGTTTTAGTAAGTCATTTGGAAGAAGTATCCTGAGTAAACAGCTAAAAGTGTAGTAAATCCTTTTGTATGCTAGTTATTAATCACATGTGATTGATGTACTAACTAGCATGATTCAACTTGTATTCCACTCCCCCCCCCCATAAAAGCATTTATAAACATTTAAGAACATTTAAAAGGTTAAGTAAGGGGTGTGAACTCACCTGTAGTGAGTAGTTTGGATGAACGGATTGTATAGGATGTTAAGTGTCAAGTGAAGACTTCAGCACACACACGGGTCCTATATAACATATAATAACACACACACACACATATATATATATATATATGTATATATATATATATATATATATATATAACCAATTAATCATTTAAAAAATAATTAACCAAGTTAAGACACCGTAGAACATGGAAAACACTTTGATTCAAGTTCTAGAAGTACCAAGGGTTACATCTAAGGGTTGTATAGCTACCAAATGGAGCTTTCGGTCCAAGTGGTATTCGGTCCTAATGACCTTTCGGTCATGGGGATTTTCGGTCTAAGAAGATTCAACCGAAAGCTCCTCCATTCTTGTAAAAATAATGTTTTTTGAGGAGCCTTGCTCAATGGGATCGGTCTCTAGGGTTCATGCTTAGCCTTAGGAAAGGTTTAAGGCCCCCTTTTCACCCTTCATGAGGGTTTTCGGTCTAAGAAGATTCACTAGACCGAAAACTCCTCTTTTTCATGGATGATCGCCGATTTCAAGTCCTAAAGCAAGTATTCTTACTTGGTAACAAGTATAAGAGATAGATACTTACAATATGGAAGCAAAGGAGGGTGTTTTCGGCCCAAAACACTAGTGTGTGTTCTTGGTGTTCTTGGTGTAACTAAGAACACTTGAAGATCTACCAAGATGGAATGATTTCATGGATGAATTCATGTAAAAACACTTGAATATGGAAGGAATCAACTAGATAGGGTAAGAAACACTTACATTTTAAAGATTTAGAAGGAAGAATCAGATGATACTTGTGAGGATTTCGGTTCTTTTTCTTGAAAGAGTGAAAAATGACAAATATGGCTAAGTGTCATATATATACTCATGGGGTTTTCGGTCCAAATACTATTTGGGCCGAAAACTCCTAGCTCTTGGAGTTTTTGTGAAAATGATGCATAATGAACCTAGGGCATCCTCTCTCCTGTTATTCCTTGAAGTACTAAGCTTTAAAACACTTAAACTGACTCCAAAATGCGTAACAGATAGCAGGAACAGTTTGACTTTCAATGAAGTATTAGACTGAACAGGATGGAAAATTTCGCGAGTAGGTTGAATTTGTGAGTTACAGGGCCGATTCTGGCAAGAATCTCAGAGGTCCTAAATATCTTGGATTTTGCTTTCCACGCTTTCCGAAGCGTATCAAGCCCTCCCAGGGCGAGACTTCCAAAAGAATTTGGTCTCTCACATGGAATTCCAAAGATTCTTCTTCTTGCTTCTCTTCCTAGTCAAGGGGCGCTCCCTTCTGGGTCAAAGTAATAAGAGGTTCCGTAATTTGCGAGGAGTTCTAAATGAACTATGACAGTAGGTCAGCGAGACCTAGAATTTGGCGAATTCCCGTCGGCGTCTTCGTTGCTGACAAATTCTCAACGTCTTTGATTATTGGAAGGGTCCTCAAAATTTTCCACAACACTAATAGTTTGCTTTAGGAATTTTGACTCTTCGAATCCAAAACTCGCATCTAGAGAACTTTGTGTAAAGCTTCTCTGATCGTATTGTTTCCATGGTTTGTTGTAGATGCTCTTCATGATTTCCTCCTTACTACGAGAGAAAATAAGTAAGTCATTTACTAGGACAATGACGAACTGATCCAAGTAAGAATGGCGCACCCTATTCATTAAGTTTATGAATACTACGGGCGTATTGGTCCTATCCGAGGGGTATCACTACGGACTTGTAGCGTCTGTATCTATGCGAGGCAGATGGTAATGGTTTCTAATGGAGATCTTGTCGAGGTCTCTGAAGTTGATGCTCTTATGAAACAATCCGTCTACCTTCTTGAAGAATAAGACCGGAGCTCTCCAAGGTGAGAAGCTTGGTCTTTCCGTTCCATTGTCAAGTAGTCGTTAAGCTGTCCGGACGATTCTTGTATCTCCATGGTTGTTAGACTGTAGGGCGATCTGGTTATAGGAGTCGTACTGGGTTCTAAGTTTGTTGGCATGACGATGCGATTACTCGCAGTCTTGGGCAGTCTCTGTCCTGAAGTTCATATTAGAAGTCATACTTGGTTTATAAATCACAGTCTCGTGTATACGAGTCTTATATAATTAAGACTGAAAAGGTAGTCGAATAAATGATTCTTCTTTAAGCTCACATCCCAACGAGGAAAAGAAGTTAAAGTGGAATCATCAATCCTAAACCTGTAGAACCTTGATTATATACCACTCCTGTGTATACATTCTTCAGCGATAGATTAACCGTACGGGTCTTTGGATTGAACTTGACGTATTGTACGAGTGGTACTTCAGGGAGGTTTGCTAAGGTTTCTTCGAAAAGGAAAGAAACATGAGGTACTCTACGCATGAGTACTTCAGAGTTATCAAATGACGGCTTCGCTAAAAGGACGGTTACGGAGAAAGAGATGTACGCACGAACTGGTATGCGAGGATCGAATGGACTCAGGTTGTATGATAATATCGGACTCACTTGGAAATAAAGACATTAGACTTGATCATAAAGGCGTTACAGAAAAAACACAACAGTGCAACTTTTAACATAGTTACAGTACTTTTAGTCTAACTACAAGATTATTGCTACGAACAAGGTATACTACAAATGGTAAGTATACGCAGCACAAGGGTCCCTTTACTAATGGGATCTCGCAAAAGATAAGACTCTAATTGCACTAGTTTTAAACATGTTTAAATACGTACTTTATATTGACGAAAAGGAAGTGAATCTATACTATAGTAGGGTCCTTAGCTGTCTTTTGTTGTTCTGGGGTCAAACTCCTCTTGTTCCCCCGTCACCCTTCTCTGTTAGGCAGTCCCTTTTGAAATGTCCCATTACGCCACACAGATGGTATATCCGAGAAATTTCAACATTGGTGGTTGAAGTAATGTGTTCAATCTGAGTCCTGCAGAAGCGGGTAGTGTGTCCCTTTTTGTTGCAGTTCCTGCAGTGCAACAGATGACAACTACCTAGATGATGGAAGTTGCACTTATTGCACTTTGGGAGGTTACCAGCACACTGTCTGGATGGGTTAGGGATAATTGGGATACTAGCAGGGGTGGTGGAAGGAGTTGTAGATTTCGTGTCCACGAAGGATGCCACCGGTGATTGTTTCTTGTTTGTCCCTCGAGGTGATTTGTCTTTAACTCTATCCCAAAATTTTCGTTTATTGCTCTTTGGTTTGAGGTTCGGAGTGTCGTGGTAGTTTGTTACTCGTGAGTGTACTTGGTTGTTACTTGGATTGGAATTATTGAAAACCATCCCGCTAACATTTGTGTTGTTAGCATTAAGGTGAGTCCAAACAACTGTCACGACAGCTGAGACTGAAGCTTGAAAGGTAGTTGCATCAATCTGAAGAGTTTGTGTTTGGCTGATGGTTTGATTACTTATCTTCGGCAACATGATTCTAAAACACGAAAGAAAAGGAGTTCGTGAGCTTTTATGGTTGAACCCAGATGTATTTCGATCATTCATTTAAAGAGTAGAAGTAAGTTTTCGACGGTTTGACCTACATCCCTATGATACAGTCCTAGTACAGAGTAGAAGTAAGTTCATAGAATTGTCTCAGGACGTTTGGTGTCCAAACCGGGGTACCATCGGTTGGTAAATAACATGATCCAACCTTTGAAAGAGAATTGGGAATGATCCCTAAGCTAAATTACCCTAGTTCAATAACTTGACTAGAGTGGGTTTCAGATAGACCCTAACGAAAGTATGATGAAAGTATTTGAACAATGAGTGACACAGAAGTTAGCCAACTTTCAATATCGATATTCATGACGTAATAAGTTTGGAAAAATTTTTACCTTGTAGAAGGTCTTACGTCATATCCGGAGTAGAAAGGTTTTGGCCGCATAAAGGCCTAACTAAAAGTACCTACAGTACAAGATAGTTTCATAGGAAAGTGCTACACAGAAAATAGACAGGAACATGGTTCTTTAAAACAAAGAAGGAAAGTAAATTATCTTCTACAGGTGACAGTCACCCCTATGGTGAACCCTCAATTTAGCCAGTTGACGTTCCATATCAAGCAGATGTCTTTTGTACACCTTCTGGCGTACTCGGAGCTCTATGACTTCGGCTCATGTTTCAGCTGGTACTTGTAGCAGGGTCTCATGGTCTCTCTCAGATCTCTTCTGAGTGTGTTCAAGGCAATTAGTGCGGATGGTATGCATTCCTTCATTGGCATCAACCTCTGCGATACGATGGAGAGTTGTCCTGCCCTGAATCTTGTTTCGGGCAACTCTACGGACCAGAATTAGAAGAATTCTGTCTGCTGAGCTTCCTTTGCTTATGTTGTAGAAGCTTCGGTCTCCATTAAACGGCATATGTTTCTCTTGCTCTTTGCTCCATGTCTCCAAACATTCTACCCAAGGAGGCGTCGGGCCATGAAAAGTCGAACGAGGGTTAGGATTTGGAATGGGAGCTACCGGGGGTAGGTTCTCAACTTCAGGCTCGGAGTTATCATCATCCAAAAGGTCTTTAGCATGGTGATCATTCAAAGGGATTGGATGATCATCCTCTGGTTCTTCTCCAAACCATCCAGTATTGCCTTCGTTCGGAAAGTACAGGTTGCCATGGGGATGGAGTCCAGCCATGTTATCTACGCGAGAATTGGGTTAAAGAAATAATTATTTAGACGAACTAACTAGATAATTATAAGATAGTCTTCATTAGTTACATCACTATTTGTAAAGTGCATACCAATTATATGTAATCAAAACAAGATAGGCCTTCGAATAAGTGACCTTAACTCCAAATTCACAAGGAACAAGAGCAAAGCAAAATTTCACAGATTCTAAGTCTATATCATCCTAGTTACATATAACCTTAATGTATCCACTTAGCAACTATTGACCTATTAATGAGGATCTTTTTAGTTCTAAAGTAAGAAATTATAGTAAATAGTATTTTAGACTTATGTTCTGCTCTAATGTTCTCATTGTGGTAGTGTTGGTAAGTTTTTAGACTTGTTGCCACATCACAACCATTCTTGGGCATATGCTAATCGCTCCTTGGACCAGCATAGTTGATCAGGCTATGCCACTCCCAAGACTGACCATACATCCCTGAGCGTACTTGTGATATTCAACAATCGTAATACTTTTTTTTTGTCATTGTGAGCCTGATTTTAGTATGAATGCAGGTATGTATACTTCGTTAAATATTTTATTATTTAAAAGTATAAACTCTTGGTCAGAGTATTTTTAATCCCATTGTATTTATAGTTAGTATATCTTTTATGAGTTGATATACTCAATTCACTATAAACAATGCTCTGATACCAATCTGTCACACCCAAAAACCAAGAATGGCGGAAACGTTTTGTGGCAGAGGACGTCATGTAAAGTATCACAACAATGCAAAGTAGTAAACAAGCAACAACATCATCCATTTCATTAATAGTATAATTGTAATTACAGTGTGTTCTTTCATAGTATAAAACAACATAATGAATAATCAAAATAAAAGACAAGTCTTGACTGCTCCGTCTTCAGAAAACCTGGTCGTCGTACCTGTCTATTGGTGACCTGAGAATACAAGTTATCTGAAAGCAAGTATGAACAATAAAGCTGGTGAATTCATAAGTATTAATGTGTCTTTGATTTGTAGAAACTGTAAGGAAAAGACTTGTAAAATGTTTGAAGAAAATTTTGTATAAGTATGAACGCCCTAGAAAATCCCATATTTCCTACTAGTATAAAAAGTAATCTTCTACCAAGACCTGACTGTTTTGAAAGAAGCCTTATACCAAGACCTGACTGTTTTGAAAGTAGCCTTCTACCAAGACCCGACTATTTTGAAAGTAGCCTTCTACCAAGACCCGACTGTTTTGAAAGTATTAACCTCTACATAAGTGAAGGTTTTTCCTTGTACAACTATTATTATTCAAATCTAATCTACCTCATCGATTATGTGAATGTGACACAAAGTAAAGGTAATAATAATATCATAACTGGATTTGTATCCTTTTGTATTTGTGGTATGGAAAGTGTAAGCACTGTAGTATTTGTAATAAGTGACTACTATTAAAATAATTGCCTTAATTGAGTATTAAGGCATAATGTGATGGCTAGATCCCATACTAAACGCTCCACTGTCAAGAGATTCTGGTAACTAAACGCGACCCCTGCAATGATTGCAAGCCGTGAACATCCACATTATTATGATCATGTATACCCAATATAACTATCACCTTTTGTTTAAAACAATGCGTTAGTGATTCATTGGTATAGTTAGATCCGGTAATTGCTCCATGCTATAGCACCTTGTCGTGTGTTGTATTTTCCTCCCTGTATTCCTTTATTGTGTGTTCTCTTATGTTATCGTGTATTGTATCTCTTGATATCGTATGTAATATATTAGTATTCTTGTAATTGTATTTCTGTAACTGTATCTCTTCATATAGTAAGTATTGTATTAGTATAGACTCATGAATGAACTGACTCTTGTGTGATTCCTTGTACTTGGAATAGTAAGTAGTATCTCCTAACTATACCTATTATAGCTACAAGTAATGTACGTGTATAACCGAAGTATGCCTTTGCTACCCAAAGGTACCGAACTGACTAATGGAACTTTTATGTCTATATATGTATACATGATATATAACTAATATTTAGACGACATTCGGACAACTAATCGATACCCTAAGGCCACATCGAAACAAGGAAAAGGAATTAAAGCGAGCTAGCAGTTCGAAGTCACTACTAGAAAAACAACCTTTTACCTCGCTCATTGCGCGTCGTAAAAGGCTCAGACGACGTGCAAATGCGCGTCAAGGAAGGCCCTGTCATAAAGAGAGATGTCGCGCATTTATGACGCTCATTTACAAAGTGCAATTACAACGCGCGTTTACGACACGCAATGCGTATCAAGGAAAGCCCTGTCATAAAGGAGGACGACATGCATTCGCGTGTCGTAACCTTATGACGCGCGTGTTAATGACATGCAATGCGTATCAAGAAAGCCCCTGTGAAGAAAGGCCATGTCATAAATGAAGATGACACATTTTTGCGTATCATAATTTTAAATGTTTAAAAAAATATAATTTATAGATTTACTAATTTTCAAATTAAATAATACATTAAAAATCTCATAATACAAAATAAAATACCATAAATAAAAAAGATAATTCATTTCACTAATATGTCAGATACAAATAATTATTCCAAAAGTGAGTAAATGTTATAAAAAAATGAACTCATTTATATACAATTGCATCGTCTAGCTTACTATGTGCCAACAACTCTTTGTGTGTTTACTTTTGCTTGAGTCTCGTTTCCTCCAAAGCTTTTAGCCATGCCAAAATATGATATCTTGAGTCTCGTTTCAGGAACCAAAATCACCTTCAATCCCCCAATTAAACTCTAGATCTTCTGTTGTTTGAAAGAAATTGGTGTTTGTAATCTATGAACAAAAAACACAAAGGAATTTAGATTGTAATTAAAAGCAATGAATTAGATAATAATACTTTAAGTGCTTTGGCTTTCCTTCCACGATCACGATCAGGCACTAATAATTTCATGATCTTATTTGGATTGGAAATATTACTCATTTGAGACGCCAGTATAAGTGAGTATGATTGTTAAATAAATTATCTAATAAATATATCAACAGTTAAATAGTTTGCCAAATTTAAACCATATGAGATACCACTGCTTCCATTCGAATCAAACTGATGTGTATCAACATGTTTAATACTCTACAACAAAGCACATTTTTTTAAATGTTGGAATTTTACCTGGTAACTTTGAAAATTAGAATCAAGTTGCCATCGGTGGTTAAATGTGGATCTCTGAAACACCATAAAACAAGATTAAAAGTCAAAACAAGTAGAACATAATTAAAAAAAAACACTCGAGTAAATGTCAACATACCGGATGTTTTACCTTCTTTTTCTTTTTAGGTCAATTTGAAACTTCCATAGAGTCAAACTATAACTGCTTTTTCAGCATGGAATGGACTTATAATCCTCTGTCTGGAAGCAGTACACACTCTTTTTGTTGGTTAATTCCAGCATGAACGACACATCACCTCCCATCTCATATGATCTCCCCCCATAAATTTTAAAGTTTTTCATTCTTTTTTTAGCAGCTTTTGAATATTTGTGGCAGATAATATGTGTTTGTTTCTCCTTCGTCCTCTTCAAATGCATTTTCTTGAAATTCAAAGACTTAATGATTACAACTTTAACTGATATATTAACAAGTTCTGACCAATTAATACTAAATCTTATAATACCGTTAACAACATCATAGCCAGATGTATCCACTTCCTCTTGCATGCTCCTTCCGGTTTTCTAAAGGAGATTCGAAACAAATATCATTGAGCAAGAAGACTAAACATAAAATCAGCATAAAAAATAAATAAAAATTATAAAATATAAATATATACCTCTGGATTATTGACTACATAACTTGGTACCTCGTCTTGCCAAAACAAGTTTATGTTTTCTGGAAATAGTGAAGCCAAGTAAGACAATACCTGAAAATCCCATGAAGAGCAAAGTAATTATCTATTGTTATTAGTAAAAATAACTTACAAAAAAAACTTACTGTTAAAATTTGAGTAGACATCTTGATTCCAACCAATAAACTATGAACCATATACTAGACATCAGACAAGAAGTTAAGTTCTAGAGAAGTCTGATGATCTTCTGATCCTTCATTTTCACCGTCCATATCAGTAACTAAAATGGTTAATTCTATAACTCAAGGGGTAAAATGGGCAATTTACAAGAAAAAAAAGTAAAAAACATTTACAAATGCATGAATATCAATCATGAGTCTTAAATGCCCTCTAATGATGACAAAATAAGGTTTATTGTCTTTAATGCCCTATAATGGTGACAAAAATATGACGGATTTACCCATGTAGAGAATTCAAGATATTACCTATATTTCCGCTTCTCTAGATATCTTTGCACCGATGCTTTTCTGCTTGCCTAACCTTTTCACCCTTAAACTGCTATCATTCTGAAAGTTGCATACATAAAACTAAACAACAACAAACAAACAAATTACCAAATTACCATTTCTTGTAATTTAGTCAGAAGAAGAAGAAGAAGAGACTTACATAACTACCAGCAGAGGCTAAGAAATAGCAATCAAGATAAGGACATAAAGCAAGAACAATGCGACGCATATTTGTTGCATAAGCTAATCATAAATTCCATGCTTTGGTTTCTTCTAATTTGATTCCATTTCCATCACAACTATTATTATCAATATCATCAGGGCTGCTGCAAAGACTATTGCTTGAAAGTTGCTCACCTCCTCCATAGTCACAAAAAGGTGAACTTTTTGAATAAAATGTCATTGATCCACTGTCTCAGTTTTGTTTGTGTTCAAGGCACAGGACTATCAATCTGCCTTTTGTACTGTAAACATAAACACAATTCAAAACTCATTCGTGTATGAAAAAGAATAGACTTAATAACAAAACGGGTCCTTATGCTTTCTTATGTTTACCATGTTTGTTCCAAAACTGAAACCTTGTTCATTTCAGTCCTATTTTTATAGATTTTGCCTTATTCTTCATGGAACACTTTCAATAAGGACCAAAACTGAGAAAAGTTACAATTTGGGACTACATGCAGTAATAATCAAAAAGAATAGGGACTGTTTTTGTAATTTAGTCAAGAGTAGAGTATATTAACCTTTTGGCTTCACCAGTTGGCATTATGGCAGGGCCAGTGGAGAGACTAGTGCCCACCACCAATACCTGTTCATTTCCAGCTTTTAACAACTCCATACACTTCCCTGTTTCTCCAGGCTCAAGTTTAAAAGATGATGAAATGAAACCACTCAACGGGTCCACACAACAGATATCAGATGAACACGAATCATCACTCAAATCTGTCCTTAAAACCACCAACAATTTGCTTTTAGAATGATATAAAACCTTCCTTGGTGTCCCTCCAAGGTGAAACTTCTACACATTCAACCTCTTGCTATGCACCATTTCCAACTAAAACAAAAAATGTTAAACATAACGATGTGAGGGTAATTTGGTAATTTTGAAATAGTCTTACCAAATGGAGACTGTTGTCTGAAACCAAATGAAGGCTAAAACCAAAACCACGCTTCGTGGGCTGCAATAAAAAAATTGATAATTTAAGAATAGAAAATAATGTGACAAGATTTATAAATCTGTCAGAAAACTCATTTTTAGAAGCTTTTATAGTGACTCACAGGTGCTTTTGGAGGCTTCTCTAAATCTGTGATGTTCCCATCCATGTCCATAGAGGTATCCCATGTATGACGATTTTGCCCTCCATCTTTTCGCAAGATATCTTTTGAGGTCTAATTCGGTTCAAGGAACAAGAACATAAATTAGTTTAAAAACTAAAAACAGAGAAAGATTTGTGGACTACAAAAGTGAAGAAATATAATACTGAGAAGCACGAACCAGATTGGAGACAAACGATGATAACAGCTGTGGTGGATGCCATTGAAGTTTCTTGAAGTTTAACCCCTTTGTTGTTCTATTTTGGCCATTAGTAGGATCCTCCTCATATGTTCTTGTGTTTTCTGATTTTATTTTATTGAAAATAGTTGCATCACTAGCAACTGTAACAATACCAACAAGCTCACCATCTTCATATAATGGGCTCTTGTTTACTAAAGCCATAAATGCCACACCCGATCTCTTCCTGAAAGGAAATTGACCTGACCAACTGTGACCAGACCTCACCCTTTCCAAGATCTTCTCGGATGATGTTTGAAACTCATCATAAATAAGTAAGTTTGTGACTGTTTGCCCAAGCGCCTCATAGGCCTCCTAGCCAAACAGTTTCTCAACAGAGTGGTTCCTGGAACATATGGTGAACTTTCATCGATCACTTGGATGGCATAACTCATGAACACAATTCATACTTCCAATTAGATA
The DNA here is from genome assembly GCF_051521515.1 of Lactuca serriola. Classification (NCBI taxonomy): domain Eukaryota; kingdom Viridiplantae; phylum Streptophyta; class Magnoliopsida; order Asterales; family Asteraceae; genus Lactuca; species Lactuca serriola. The sequence continues at coordinate 1,956,724 of NC_136413.1, forward strand.
AGATAACAAGCTTCCAGTTTGCATAAACATATAGAAATATAGAATCCATAATCTCATGATCTTTCCCTTAAATTTAATCACTAGATTATATATATATATATATATATATATATATATATATATATATATATACATATATATATATATATATATAGATATATATATATATATATATATATATATATATATCACATTATACTATAAATTAAGGAGTGTTTTTTATGATACCATAAATTTTGTATCGGATTGGAAATGAAATTAGTTTCCTTGTTTATATAACACAGGACTTGTCATATCACTTTTAACTTTTATCAGTAAAAAGGATCAACCCTTTTGATTTTTTTCATAGACTTTCTGGTTTTGCTACTAATTTTAGGCGATACAGATTGTTTCTTTAAGCATATTGTTGATACAGATGGGTACTTTTGGAAGTTCTAGACAAGGTTTCTCAAGGAATCAGTTAACTGGAAGCAATCATCAAAACCCCCTATTAAGATGCCATTTAGAAAAGTCAAAAAAATGAGAATGTTTCTTGCCTGAATACATCATGGAGGTAAGTATAATTTGTGTTTTGTGAGTTGTACAATACAAACCATCAAAGCATATTAGTCATAATTTGACGTGAAAAATGAGAATGTTTCTTGCTTGGTAGGTGAATCAGAAGACATGCCTGTCTCACTGTTGGTTTTTCAGCAAAAATATGGGAAACATTTTCATGTATTAATAATAGAGAAGAAAAAGATCGAGTAAGCAAGCAACCACTAACCTTTCTTGTAGCCCAAAATTCAGTCTCTTACAACACACCTCCCATCACATATTCAAAGGAGAGAAAGAGATCGAGTAACCAGCATTTCATGAACGTTGAAGGATATACGTTTCTTATTAGAAGTAGCACCACCATGAAGCCCATACCAGATCGATCCTGGAGATCTTTATTTTGGGAAAGGACATGCTTCTTTATTCTTAACATCTCATTGGTATTTTGCAACGAAAATCTCAATAAGCTTGCCTTCATCTAGTTCAATAAATCCGCAAGATATATGAATCGCTTTTGGAATCAGTTTCTATTTATAAGAGGAGTATGAGAGAAGGAAGACAACAGGGAAATTGATGCGGTGTGTTTTGGGGAAAAGGTTGTTAGGCATCAGAAATCTGGAAGAGAACAAAAGATAAGGGTAAAACCATATTTAGGGTTTTTTCGATTTGGGGTGTGAAGAACGCCTGAGCCATCACCACCAAAAACCCTAGCACGTACTAAGTTGATAGAAAAATCAGAGAATATTATTCGGGATTTTAGAAGAAAATAAAAAACCTCTCGCTACCTACTAAGAAAGAAGACGCACGTTAGGGTTCTTTGTATGTGTGTTGTTTTGATTTATCAATGGGAAATAAGAAACAGAAAAGAATCAAGCTTTACGATAACTCATGGAATTCACAGAGCTTCATTAAGCCAAACCATGGAAAAGTAAAAAGTTAAAACGAAGGAAGATGAGACAAGGCGGGGTTTTCTAATTTTTGGGGATTTCGTTTCCTGCTTAGCTATTAAAGGTTGGAAAAGGCGCGTTTCATTAAAATTTATAAAGCGACATCCTTAGACGACACACATTTTATTATAGTTGCCCTCCGTGTTTTTTTTGGACACTAAATTAAGGGCACGCAATAATCCGTGACCTAAATCCTTAATTTTTTTTGAAGAGATGACACTTTTTTAACGTCACATGCTTTTGTGTAACATAAATCAACGAGTGTCGTGGTTTGCGCGTCGTAAAAGCCTGTTTTTCTAGTAGTGAGTCCTTCAAACATTACTCATTTAACTATACATATATAGGCATGCAATTGACAATATAAAAGTATAAAAGAAGTTTTATAAAACCTTTGAAATGTCTAATAACTAAGAAATGATGACTTGATGTCGGTTTGTAAAGCGATTTGAAAGCAGTTTGTTTGATAAGAACAATTTTAAGTATAAGAAAACCTTTGTTTGAAACACAATAGTAACAGAGTGTGAAAGGAAACATACAATATGTAAGGCAGCTTGATAAAGAGCTTTAAGATGTAAAAAACATTTTAGTAAGTCATTTGGAAGAAGTATCATGAGTAAACAGCTAAAAGTGTAGTAAATCCTTTTGTATGCTAGTTATTAATCACATGTGATTGATGTACTAACTAGCATGATTCAACTTGTATCCCCCCCCCATAAAAGCATTTATAAGCATTTAAGAACATTTAAAAGGTTAATTAAGGGGCATGAACTTACATGCAGTGAGTGGTTTGGATGAACGGATTGTATAGGATGTTAAGTTTCAAGTGAAGACTTGAGCACACACACAGGTCCTATATAACATATAATAACATATATATATATATATATATATATATATATATATATAACCAATTAATCATTTAAAAAATAATTAACCAAGTTAAGACACCCTAGGACATGGAAAACACTTTGATTCAAGTGCTATAAGTACCAAGGGTTGCATCTAAGGGTTGTATAGCTACCAAATGGAGCTTTCGGTCCAAGTGGTATTCAGTCCTAATGACCTTTCGGTCACGGGGCTTTTCGGTCTAAGAAGATTCAACCGAAAGCTCCTCCATTCTTGTAAAAATAATGTTTTTTGAGGAGCCTTGCTCAATGGGATCGGTCTCTAGGGTTCATGCTTAGCCTTATGAAAGGTTTAAGGCCCCTTTTGCACCCTTCATGAGGGTTTTCAGTCTAAGGAGATTCACTAGACCGAAAAATCCTCTTTTTCATGGATGATCACCAATTTCAAGTCCTAAATCAAGTATTCTTACTAGGTAACAAGTATAAGAGATACATACTTACAATATGGTAGCAAAGGAGGGTGTTTTCGGCCCAAAACACTAGTGTGTGTTCTTGGTGTTCTTGATGTAACTAAGAACACTTGAAGATCTACCTAAATGGAATGATTTCATGGATGAATTCATGTAAAAACACTTGAATATGGAAGGAATCAACTAGATAGGGTAAGAAACACTTACATTTTAAAGATTTAGAAGGAAGAATCGGATGATACTTGAGAGGATTTCAGTTCTTGTTCTTGAAAGAGTGAAAAATGACAATATGGCTAGGTGTCATATATATATATATATATATATATATATATATATATATATATATATATATATAGAGAGAGAGAGAGAGAGAGAGCTAGGTTCAAATGTTTTTAGCAAGTATTATTAGCCTAAATGCACCAATGAGAATTCAAGAAATAATAAACAATTAAATAAATCATTTAAGGATATTCTGGAGATTTTATACTTTTTAATTAAGGAATCATTTAATTGAAATCATGCAATTAAGGAAATAAAATCAATATTTTTAACATAGTCTCTCTCTTGCATCGTGTCTTATATTCAAGGAATTACCAAGATGAATGATCGACACCCCACAACACAACCGATCAAGACCTCGATTTCTTCTTTCTTCTTCCAATTGACGCACACCACAGATAAAAGGAGTCGATCGCTTTTTTTTCCTGATACGCACACACAAGATGGAAAAGAGAAACGCACGCACCCCTTTTCTTCCCTCCTGACGATTGATACTTGATCTCGCATAATCCTAATCAATATTCTGCCAAAATTACCTGGATTTGCAAATGATGCCCTGCACCGGAGTCGCTCCTCTCCGGCTCTCCTCGGATTTCATGGTTCCAACTCAATGATCTTCTTGCAACGGCCAGATTCAATCAATAGGTAAAGGCTCCTTCTTTTCTTTTTGTTCTTGTTTGATTTGGCAGAACTACATAGGTGTTCGTTTGATTAAGAATCGATGGATGTTTGTAGAAATGCCTCAAAGATAATTCGGCAGCTTTGTTGTAGAAATGGCTTGAAAGAAAATTAGATTTCTATGTTGCACGCGAGGTATTTGTAGAAATGCCTTAAAGAGTATTTCTTTTATTTTCTTCATTAAATCTTTTGATATGTTTTTTTGTTGTTATTAACTCCTTATTTGTTAATTACCTGAGAAGCATCAATCTTTGATATTGGTATTTGATTTTTTTAATCAATTTAGGGTGAAGATTTGATTAAGGGTTTATAAGAGATTTTCACAAATTTGAGACATTTTAGAACTTAAACATTGTATGAATGAGAAAACTCTTCTCAAAAGCATTTGTAATCACCTGATTAAATAAGCAATATGTGGAAAATATCAAAATCTAACCTTCTAATATTTGAAAAATATTAAACTTAACATGTTCCACTGTTCACAATTTTATAATCTTGATTTAGTAGCAAATTTTATGTATTCTATCATATTCTATGTATTCTTCCAGAATATATAAAGTGCTAGGAATTGTAAGTAACATTCTAGTAATTCTGACATAATGCATTTTTACATTCTATGCTTTAGAATGTTTATATATAGTGAAATACGATTGCAAATGGAAAATCACATGCTTTTTAATTCTTTATAGTGACATGTAAAGTTATAACTAGCAGATTTTATTTTATGTATTCTGCGAGATTGTATTCTATGTATTATGCAAGATTGTGTTATGTATATTCTATCGGAATGAATTATATGTATTTTCCCAGAATGTATAAATTAATAGGAATTGCAAGCAACATGTTTTTAACCATTATTAGTTTTTGTTGCATTTGTGATAGGAATGGTTGGAAGAATGGCTTGAAGACCTTATAAGAATGACTTGAAGAATGAGCCAAAGATTGATGACACTCATAATTTAAGAATGTTCTTATTTTTTAAGAATTACACTTGTATTTATTCATTAACTGTATATTCAAGAATGCTGGTTTTTTATGATATTCTTTTAGAATATGTATAAATATATTAAAATCTAGAAGGCTATTAGTATGTAAGAATATGTATGAATTTGTATTTAAGTTCGAATGTATATGAAAATACTAAAATGTTGTTATTCTTCAACTAGGAGTTCAAGAATTTTGTTATTCTTCATTAATATTCTACTAGAATAAAACTCTGAAAGAACATCATTCAAACAAAAATCCATTCTAGCGGAATAGAATCGGTTATTATTACAAATTATGTTTAGATTTAATTAGAATTAATTTAAAAAATTCAGATTTTAAAATTAGAAGGGTTAATGATCCCTTAAAATCTGAAAAATACCTTTTTTAAAATAGGTTAATTGACCAAAATACCTTTTTGCTGAAATTTTTGTGATCATATGGTACATGCTACTCTATTGTAATATCATAGACCCTCAGATCATAATCATTGATTTTATTCATCTGGTGGTCCAGATCTGTGCATTATGGCACACAATAGTTAGTAAAAACAAAATAACCTAAGCCTATATATATATATATATATATATATATATACTCATGGGGGTTTTCGGTCCAAATACTATTTGGGCTGAAAACTCCTAACTCTTGGAGTTTTTGCGAAAATGATGCACAATGAACCTAGGCCATCCTCTCTACGGTTATTCCTTGAAGTACTAAGCTTTAAAACACTTAAACTGACTCCAAAATGCTTAACAGATAGCAGGAACAGTTTGACTTTCAATGAAGTGTTAGACTGAACTAGATGGAAAATTTCGGGTTGTCACACGGACCCTATCATGTGTTGAGTTACTAGATAAGAAGAATAAAGAAAAGAAAATGATATTTTCGTAAACATACTTTCCTAATTACAAATATATATTTACCTTGTTGGAGGGCTGATTAAGTTGGAAATGCAACTATATACCCGTTTAATCCTTAAAAAACCTCATATTAAGATCTTCAAGTGATGTTGGAATCTCATCCCCAAGTGTTGATGAGGATATTTGCGGTTCAAGGGTTGGAATGTGAATCTAATATGGAACGATATCATATGGATATATACCCCTGTTAAAGTGTCATTAACTAGGTCGTAAATACAATCAATTTTACTGTAGGACATGGCATGACAGGACAAGACATACATACCAACTATGTTTGACATGCATTGAACTTAGACTGAGACTAAATGTCAATGGGACAAAAATTGAATTCCAACACAAAAAGGTGGGACATGGATTCACTCTCGCTACTCTTGTATGCACAAAAGGCGTTAATACCCTCATTACCCTCATCATTGAAAATAGCCCTATATAGTGCAATAAAAGTAAAGCATAAAAGACTTGTAAATTACACCTTCTTAAAGTAACTGTTTCCTTCCTGTGATGTTTTGGATGAAAGAAACGAAGCTCTAGTTCTAGTTGATCCACTGCAAATTGAGATATAAATTCCGAATTTCCTTTTATGCTAATATTTTAATGTAAACAACAATTTCCAATTGTGCCCTTGGAGGGCAAGAGATGTGTGGTATAGGCATTACCTAACGGTGTGTGAAATCTTGTAGAAATTAGGTTTAAAGCACTATTTACTGCAAATTTACATGCCGTTTCTTAGCCTTTTAATGTCCACATTTGGCTTTGAAAGTAAGGAAAACAATCCAGCTTAGAAGGTTAAATGTTCTTTCTTAGCCTTTTAATCATTTTTTCTTATATTAAATGAAAGAAAGAGAGAAAATGTTAAAGGTGATTACCTTGTAATTAACAGAGAAGGTTTCGATACCAGTGATGAAGGGCTCTTCTACAATATCAGCCTCAGAAACTGTCTAACCACCACCACCTGTTTGAAGATTTTTGAGGATGCTTAGTCTCTTTAACAAAGAGCATGTGTCCTGGAAAAGGCATAATAATAAATAAAATAGTAATTAATCAATTATTTCTGAAAGTGGCTTGTTATGTTGTAATGGGAATAAATGAAACTAACCACAGAACATGTGACATCTTCATGCAAAGGATCTGATGCAGCTGCAGTTGAACGCAGTGCAAGGTCCAACAGTCACTGAAAATTAAACTCAAATAAATGAAAACATAAAGTTTACAAAATAAAATAAAAAAATAGCAGTGTACTTTCATTTTCATTTATTTGTGTATTATATTTATAACATCAAACTCTTTATGTAGAAATAAAGTCAAGAAATTTAGTATTTTTCCATAAGTCATCTGCTTACAATTGTCATTTATTGTCTCAGAAGGAACTTAATGGGTAAAAAGAGAAACAACAATTCTTATATATGGATACACATAAGGGCAAATTACAGAAACATCATTACATTTTGGGCAATTTTGCAGTTTAACTAACCATTTCTACTTTATTTTTCCGGTCAAAAGAACCATTAAAGTTTCAGGCATATTTCCAATTTAACCATTTTGACCAGATATAATTGATCAAACATGTTAATTTGGAGAATTAGAAAGGTTAATTTGGAAAAAATGTCTTAACTATTATTGTTTGATTGGAAAGAATAAAGTATCAGTGGTGTATTCGCAATAATTACCCAAAATATACTCTAGTTTTTTTGAGTCAGATAATATGAGTTAAATGGAGAAAGACCTGAAGCTTCTCAACAAAGATTTCATTTGGTGTTTTATCAAGTTCATCACATGCAATATCCATAAAATGAACCAAGAAATCACCCTGTATTTGTAACTCAACCAAATCAAATATCAAATTTAATTACAAATTACTATTCAAAAAATTTTAACTTCAAAAACACAACAATCAAAATTTAACCTGATCCAGAAGAAGATAATGCTTAATAGAATGCAGCTTGCCAATGAGGTCATACTATCCACATTCAAAATAATAACCGGTCACAAAATATTGTTAAAAGAACTAAAAAGCACAACCACTAGAAATTGTGAAAAGGCACTCATGTAAGTTAGAAGACGCTCCATGGGCTATCAACTAGTCCCTTTCCATTTCCCCAAATTTTATTCCACCAAACCGTTTCCTGTCAGCCATCGGTTTCCTCGTTAGCGGGTGCATTGGGCCCGTGTTTCTAAATTTCACTTTGTCCTTCGACATGTGAACTAACCTCTGGTAGAATGTGGGGCCCATGAACACTAGCAATTTTACCATTTCACCTGTCCTCCTGTCATAGAGTCTCTCATTTCCCCATCGCGAAAATCCAGCCCTGTAATAAACAAGTAAATGAAAATAATTTGCTATAATCATAAAGAAAAATGAGTCATTTAGTTTACCAATTACCTGTGAACTTGGTCTGTAATGGCATCAACGGAGAGAGAAGAAAAAGGTGGTGCGTATCTCTGTGAACCTCCCAACGTGATACCTTTCCCCAAAGCAGATTCCAACATCTGCCCGGGAGTCTGTCCAGATGGGAATGCCTGTGAATTTATCACAATATCTAGAACTATTCCTTGTACACTGAAAGGAAAGTTTTCTTGAGACTCCAAATTCCCTAAAACGCCCTCATGCCCATGCATACTCGAGAATTTGTCACCAAGGAATGGGGCCCGCAGCTGCCTCAAGAATACCACTACAAAATTTTTCCCTTCACCATTAGCAGATAACACAACCTTCTGCCCATGCATACTTGAGAATTATGTCATTTTTTAACCATGTGAAATGTGGATATAAAGTTAGAATTATAAATACTATTAACATACCCAGTAGCTATTGGCGTCATCTATATTAGGAAAACCTGTAAGAGATTGCTGCCCACTACCTAACCCATATGGCACATCATGTGAATGAAGTCAGAACCTTGTCTTTTCATACATCAACTTCAGTACTGATCCATATGTAATCTACCATATGTACAGTTTCAACAAATCAACATTGACGAAAACAAAAATCAACAAAAGTGTATACCTCAAAATTCAGATCAGGTGAGATAAGTATTAGTTAAGCTAAACATTGATATAGAAATGCTACACAATTTCATTTTGCTAGTTCATTGAAATAGTATCAACATACACATATGACAAATGTAAAGCACTTATTTTTTCTAGATCCAAATACAAAATCTTAAACACACCAATTTAAGTATTACAATTTAAGTATCACTATCATCTAAGATTGTAGAATCCAGTGTTTATGATATGTGTAAACTAATTGGATCGTGCTTTTTTATAGAAAACATGGAGTCCCAACGACCTGTTGTATTAGTTCTAAGTGGAAAATTAGAAAGCGAGAAGGTATTTTCAAGGTCTTTAAAAGAAACTTCATCCCTTAAAATCATAGATGATGTAAAGTTCCAGACCTATTTGCATTCTGAGATGGAAAAGCAATCAGAAAAAGATGAATTCAACATCGATACTTACATGGATCCTGAAATCACTGAAGAAGGGAATTGGTCCTTCAGAAAAAGATGAAAAAGATGACTACTGAAGAAGGGCTTCATGGAGAAAATTGCAATCAAGCCCTAAATTGAATGGTTCTCCATTTAAAGAAAACACAAATAGGGCTAGACTTGATAATCTGCAAGAAAAAAAAACAAAGAGCAGAAGAATATGAGGTCGAACTAACAGAATGGAATAAATAAAGGAAAAATATTACCTTTTTCTTTGAACGGAGGGTCAATTCACCTTCAATCTTCGGTGTTAGGCCTTAGCGATTGAAAGAGGAAGAAGACATACATACTCTCATAGGCGATGGTTGTATGTGCTTGATTTTGCGAAGATGAGTAAAAGGAAAGAATTAGGGGTTTCTTGTTGTATGTCAGGGGAGAAGCCGGGAAAGTGGTTAGAGGAGAAGGGAATCGTTGAAGAAGAAAAATAGGATGTGTTCGTAAGATGGAAGGGAAAATTGGCTTAGAAGCTGGTCAAACTTAATGAAACATTGAAACTCTTGGAAACAAATTCTCCCAAATGGTTGGAGATGATTGTCGGAGAAACTTGGTGGTGCGAGATCGGAGGTTGGGTGGTGGTGCGATGCTGCTATGAACACGAAGGCCCTAGGGCTTTTTCTTGCTGATTGGAAGAGGCGGGGTTAATTTTTGGGATCCAATATAGGCGGGTGAAATCCCGCCTAAAAACGCGTGTTTCATTAAAAATTTATAAAGCAATAGACTTAAATGACACACATTTTATGAAAGGCGCCCTCCACACTTTCTTTTTTTCTTTTCTGACACTAATTTTAGGGCACGCACAAATGCGTATCCTTTATCCTTCAAATTTTGCAAAAATGAAATTATTTTTTAGGGCACGCACAAATGTGTGTCCTCTATCAGTGCGTGTCATTGTTTGCGCGTCATTAAATGGCTGTTTTCTAGTACTGATCATTACTATTTTTTACATAGACCGACAAATAAAAAATTAGGACGTCAACAAAAATGATTTACACTAACTTGTTATTTGTTTTATTATAATTATTGAAAACTTTTCTTTCATGATTAATATTATATCGTGAATATTGATTTTACTCACTCATTGGGCAATTAAACAGTAATCATAAAAAAAATTTAGTGACGTGTTTTTCCTAAAGAGTCATAAATGTTCACTTATAGTCACCGTTTATAAATATTATCTGAGTTATTGTTGACTTTTGGATAGACGAATGTAATTAAGCTTTAAGGATAAGTTATCTTTACTAACATTCTTAATGGTGTATAATTACTATTGTGTACATACACTAGCAAATAAGAAATTAGGACGTCACCAAAAATGATCTAAACTAGCGTATTATTTTTTTTATTATGATTATTGATAACTTTTGCTGACATGTTTAAAATTATATCGTAAATATTGTGTATATTTACTCACTCATCATGAATTTAAACGGTGTGAATAATACACTTATAGAGATGTGTTTTTCTCTATAGAGAAATAAACATTCACTTATACTTAGTTTTAATAAATATTATTGCAGCCACTATTGACTTTTTGAGAGACGAATGTAGTTAATCTATAAAAATAAGTTATCTTTACTAACACTTGTAATGGTTTATCATTACTATTAGGTACATACACAGACAAATTAAAAATAGAACATCACCAAAAATGATCTATACAAATGTGTTATTTCTTTTGATATGATTATTGATAACTTTTGAATACAGGTTTAATATTATATTGTAAATATTGTGTACATTTACTCATTCATTAGGCAATTAAATGGTGACCATAAAATTCTTATAGTGATATTTGTTTTCCTATAAAATCATAAATGTTCACTTACATTAACCGTTTATAAATATTATCGCGGCCATTGTTGACTTTTGGAGACACAAATGCATTTAAGCTGTAAGAATAAGTTATCTTCACTAACATTTTTAATGGTTTATCCATACTATTTTTTACATACACCGACAAATAAAAAATTAGGACGTCACCAAAAATGATCTATACTAACATGTTATTTCTTTGATTATGATTATTGAAAACTTTTGCTGCAATATTTAATATTATATCTTGAATATTGAGTTTACTCACTCATTGGCAATTAAACGGTGACCATAAAATGCTTATACTGATGTGTTTTTTCCTATAGAGACATAAATGTTCACTTATAGTCACCGTTTATAAATATTATCGGAGTCAATGTTGACTTTTGGTGAGACAAATGCAATTAAGATGTAAGGATAAGTTATCTTACTAATATGTCTAATGGTATTTCATTACTATTGTTTACATACACTGACAAATAAGAAATTAGGACATCATGAAAATGATCTAAACTAACGTATTGTTTCTTTTATTATGGTTATTGATGCAGGTTTTATTAGTGGGTTAGCAATGAAGAGGGCTGCCAAGGCTGTTGATTTGATGCGCCTTCTACCACAGTTACATGACCCCCAAAGTGAACTCCTTTTCCTTCGATCTTGCATTGGAATCGCCAAACTTTTCTTTGTCCTCAGAACGTGCCAACCCGTTCACATGGAAGATGTTGCTTTCTTTTTTGATAAAGGGTTATGTGGGTTGATTGAGGACATTGTGGATTGCGGTGGTCCGTTCTTTGGGGACCTTCAATGGCGACTAGCTTTGTTACCAATTAGGCTCGATGGTTTGGGGTTGTACTCAGCAGTAGAGGTGTCTTCCTATGCTTTTGTGGCCTCACGAGCTCAATCGTGGGTGTTACAAGACCACATATTACGAAACACCGACATATGTGGTATGGATTCAGATTATAGTTGTTCTTTGGCCTGTCTTCGTGATACAATTTTGGGCTTTGTTTTCAGCGGTTTCACTAATAAGGACACTGCCTCTCCAAAAGCCCAACATTTATTGGCGAGTGTCCTTTTTAGTAAAATTATCCAAGACATAGAAGTTCACTTTGACATGAGGATTAGAATAGAAGTTCACTTATGACTATTCCTATTGATGGCCTGGGCTAGCATATGTTGCCAGTGGAGTATCGTGTCATCCTCAAGTATCGCCTTATGATCCCTTTATTTCCGGCTGACGAGACTTTCCCTGTTTTTCGAAAGGCACGCTTGGACTCCTTTGGGGAGCATGCAGTTCATCATAAAGAGCTCTCGGGTTTCAACTACCAACATGATCTATTTAGGGATGTTCTTTTCGACATATTTAGGCATATGTAGGTTCCCATTTTATCAATTGGATCGGTGCGGAAGATATTACCAAGAAAATAATCATGTATGAACATGATCAACAATATGTGTGAGTAAAACTGTACTGAATAGATAAAGAGATACGAAATTTTACAAGAACAATCATGGGTTGGAAGAGATAACTCTCCTTTGGTGGGAGAGATCCCACCACACTCTCTCTAATCTAAAAAGTCTACATAGTGAACACTACTATTAAAAATGACCATCACCTTCACTTTATATATTAGTGGAGGGAATATGCTTTTCATACAAGGGAATATTCTAACCTAATAAACACTCAAAATTGTAGAGCATTTTCGTGCTCCAACAATCTCCCCCTAAATGCTCGGTAATGGTGAGGGTGAAGCAGTGATAAAAGACAGAACATCCGACAGGAAGGTCCGGTAGGTCTGGTGCTGAAGTGTCTCAGAAGTGTTGAAGTTGTAGTGATCTCGGAATCTGGCAATGGAATCTCTAGCATCAAAGAACAAACAGAGAAACCCCAATCTCTGAATAAAAGTATGAAATCCCAATTTTCGAATGTGATTAGTCCCCAACAACTAATCATGTTCACAGTCTCCCCTCGACTGTAGAACCGAAGAGCAGAATCTCGAATCACACAAAGTCTTCAATATTCTGAAAACGAATGATAATGCACCAAATAATCTCTAAAGAATAACCTGCTAAAATGTGAAGCATCCAAAAATAATGTATGAATGATAAATAATGTGAATCCGAAGACATGGTCTAGCAATGCCAAAATTTTGATCGTGAGATCAAAAATAAGTGCCACGATGCATCGCTAAAACAATCATCATCTTCAAAATAACGCAAATCCAAACTCGAGCAATCATAATATCTGAACCAGATGCAAACCCAAATGAGACATCCCAAAGTGTAGAGTCTGAAGATAAATAATCATAATCCGAAGAACATCAAGTAATGCCAAAAAATAAATCCGTGAAGAACAAAAATCAGTGCCACATCACACTACTAAATGAATCTTCGCCTTGAAATGTCTCTAACTCAAAACTCCAATAATAAACCAAAATGGATGCTCATGATTCTCCCCCTATTTTTGATCGACCATGCAATAAAGATCAAAAATAATCATGAAATCGGGAAAAAAAATATGTCGGATATGATGGAGCATCGCACGCTCCCCCTTGATGTGAGCATCTACCCGTAAAAATGAGGATATAATATTTTGGTCATGGGTAGACATGATGATGCATTGGTGAACTGAACAAACACTATAGAATATATCATAAAATCCGCTGCTGAAAAATCATAATGTTGAACCAAAGTAATACCGATAACCAAAATATAAACCCGAACTCCCAAATGATGGTTCGAAACCATATATAAATAGTCTGAAGGTAGTAAAAATGCGAGTAGCTAGGTAGAAGTGAGACACAAAAATAATAATCTCTAAAAACAATTGTGTCGTCACTCATAATCAGCATGGAGAATGAAGCCTTAAACCATGGGGCTAAAATTGGTGTTAAAAAAAATATTTGGTTTTAATAAAAAAAAATGGTTTTAAAAAAAATGATTGGTGTTAAAAAAAATGGGTGTTAAATAAAATTAATTGGTTTTAAAAAAAAAATGAATCAATTGGTTATAATAAAAAATAAGAAGTGGGTTAGAAGGTGGATCCATTATGAGAATGGATTCACATAGGAAAATGGGTTAAGTCTCAAAAGGTTTAGAAGTGGATAAAGAATGAAAAAGGTTAGGAATAGAAAAAGGTTAGGAGTGAAAAAAGGTTAGGAGTGAAAATTCAGGAGTGAAAAAATAAGGTCAGGAGTAAAAAGTGGTTAGGAGTGGAAATTCCAGAGTGAAAAAAATAAGGTCATGAATGAAAAAGTGTAAAGGTCCGAAATGGGTGGGTCCCGGAAATTTTTTTTCTTTTTTGATTCCGGAAATTTTGAGTATGAAATGGACAGGTGAGTCCGGAATTTATTAAGTTCGGAATATATTTTTTTTGGTTATAAATTCTAGAAATGAGGGTGTATGGTAAAATGGGTTTGAAAAGAAAAAATGTTTTGAATAACAAAGTAAATGCCAAAAGTTAAGTAAAAGATCCGTATTTGACTTTGGATTGAAAGCTCCTATAAATATAAGTGAAGGTTACAACAAATTAACTACAAGGCTTACATAGGACTGGTTAGAAATGTTTCTGACATTCTGATTGTTTAATATTACAAAAGAGTAAGTCATATAAATAGTTACATCAATACAAGGCAACTTTAATAAATGCACCAAGACAAAAAATTGTGACTTCGGATCTTCATCCATTCCGGACATGAGAGTCATTTTGGAATGTCTTCATCTTCTTATCTTTTTCTACTCTTCTGGTTTGAACAGATTCCGAACCACTCTTTACAGACGACCTAATCAGTGTACTTGCCGCCTAGCGGCTCAAAGCATTGGCCACCACATTGACCATTCCTGGGTGGTACAAGATCTCGCAATCATAGTCCTTCAGTACATCCAACCACCTCCTCTACCGCATGTTCAACTTCTACTGATCCATCAAATACTTCAAAATTTTGTGGTTAGTAAAGATGGTGCACCGAACTCCATACAAGTAATGCCTCTAGATTTTGAGGGCAAACACCACAATCCCCAATTCCAGGTCGTGAGTGGGGTAGTTCGTCTCGTGAGGCTTCAGCTTCCTCGATGGATACATGATCACATGCCCCCTCTGCATCAGAACAACACCTAGCCCTGTGATAGACGCATCAGAATACACCACCAAATTATCCAATCCATCAGGTAGCGCTAAAATCGGGGCCTCACATAACCTCTGTCTCAAGGTGTCGAAAGCCAACTATGGATCTGGGCCCCACCGAAATGTCACATTCTTCTTGGTCAGGCGGGTCAAAGGCACCGCAATCTTGGAGAAATCTTGAATGAATCTCTGATAGTACCCCACTAGACCCAAGAAGCAACGAATATCAGACGCATTCTTTGGTACTTCCCACCGCATCACTGCCTCAATCATGGTTGGGTCAACCGAAATACCCTCTTGGTTGACGATGTGCTCACTTCACCTCCGGTAACCAAAAATCACACTTCGAGAACTTGGCATAAAGCCTTTCCGTCCATAGTGTCTCCAATACCTCCCTCAGATGTTGCCCGTGCTGCTCCTTGGTCTTATAATAGACCAAGATATCATCAATAATAATGATCACCGACCGATCTAACATCGGCCTACACACCCTGTTCATGAGATCCATGAATGATGCTAGGCCATTGGTGAGCCGGAATGGCATAACTACAAACTTGTAGTGCCCGTGTCGGGTCCTAAAAGCTATCTTCGGTATATCCTCTTCTTGCATCGTCATATGATGGTACCCCAATCAATCTTGGAAAACCAAGATGTACCTTGTAGCTAATCGAACAAATCATTGATCCTCGAGAGCGGATAACGGTTCAGCCCCGATAATCAATACACATCATGTAAGACCCGTCCTTCTTTTTCACGAACAGGATTGGTGCTCCCTACAGGGAACTGCTCGGAAGAATGAACCCTCGGTCTAGCAGCTCTTTGAGTTGCGTAGACAACTCCTTCATCTCGTATGGAGCTAGTCGGTACGATGCCTTAGCTATCGGAGCAGAAACCGACATCAAATCGATGTGAAACTCTACTTGTGTCTCCAAAGGCACTCCAGGCAACTCCTCGGGAAGGACATCCCGATAATCTCATACGAATGGCACACTTCCCAAATCTATCATGGTCTCAACCCTCGTATCTGCGATATACGCGAAAAATGTTGGGTTTTGAGCATTATAACACTCCTAAGTGTACATGCAACCCTAAATACCTTGAATATATGTTTTCTCTATTATACATGCAAATATCAATTTTCCAAGGTATTATCCTAACTAGAATATTATGAAGTACAAGTAATATAAAATCTAGTAGAATAACATACCTCCTTGTTGTAGCTTGATTCCATGGAGCTTAAGATCCTAGTGCCTCAAGTGTGACACCTCAAATGCTTCACACAACATCAAGTACACTTGGAATAACTTGAGAGAAATGAGACACTTCATGAAATCGGCTAGCCCTTGCCATTCATTCATAGTAGACGATTTTTGGGAAGAATAAGATGCTTATATAGTATGTAACAATTAGGTTTACACCATGTAAAACCTAATTGTCAATCAAAGGCCAAGGATAATCAAGAAGACGAATTGATAAAGATTTTTAATAAGGTTGTTGAAGACAATAAGAGTCCTCCTAAGCAACCAATTCTTAATGAACCTCCACCAGCAACGTCAGATGCTTCCGTCCAGAGGGAGAGTTCCACTTCAAAACTCAATACCGATGTTCCACTCCAAGGGGAGAATTCAATTCCGAACGACGGGTCACATGCAAACTTCCAGGGGGAGAATGAAAATAATGATTCGGATGTACAATCAAAATTTGAAGAAGTTAATGTTAAAATCAATCCAACATATGACCAGAACTATCCTCCTATGACAAACTAGACCAAAGATCATCCAAGATCTCAATTGATCGGAGACTCATCTTCAGGAGTTCTTTCACTGGCTCAACAAAAAGCGAAACAAACTGCACTATGTTCTAAATTGGAATTTTTCATGTTTAATTCTTTTATTTCTAAAATTAAGCCTAAAACTATGAAAATTGGTCTTGATCATGCATATTGGGTTCAAGCTATGCATGAAGAACTCAATGAATTCAAGCGAAATAAAGTTTGGAGATTGGTCCCCACTTGTGACAACCCGATATTTCGAGACAATGTAATGTAAAACCAATCAAATTTAGGTCAAAATATAAATTTCCTAAAATCTTATTTGGGTTAAATAAAGTAGTAGTAATCGTATCAAGGTTTTCGTACATATAAAGAACCCTAAAATCCGAGTTATAACGAAGACGTTATGACCAACCGAAGATTCTCGGCAAAATCGGCAACACCAATTAAACGAAAAACGCGAAGTTTCAATACAATAGTTTATAGCCTTAAGTATCTAAATGAAAGTTATAGATAACCTCAAACCGTGAGCGTACATAAAAAGAACGTCCAAATCTGACTTCGTATGAGGAAGTTATGATTTTTCCAAGATTCGGATATAGCAGTAGACAGCTAAAAAAACTTGAAATAGAGCTCGAAAGACTTTTCACCAAAACAACCTAAATGATAATCTAAGGTCTCAAAAATAGTAGCACAATGGCGAAAAGTCTAACGAAAACGGACATCGGATGAAGAAGTTATGGATTTTATACGGACTTTTCGTGTACTGGCCCGTTAGAAGTAAATAATTAAAAATAAATTCAAGATTTTCCAATGAAGTCTAAACGAGAGTTGTAGATCATATTTTTAGCTACGCGTGCATATAAAGAACGTCAAAAACGGAGCTCGTATGCACAAGTTACGGATTTTACAAGTTCGAGACCCGATATTCGAGGCTGTCAGAGACCACGACGTGGCAAGCAGTGCCACGACGTGGCAAATCTCCTGACACCTCCGGGAGGCCCCCAGATGCAACTTGGGATGACGCATGCAGTGACGACCAAGCCCACGATGTGGAAAAAGGTTGCCACGACGTGGCACACCCCAAAAATGCCCCTATAAGTAGATTTCAAGGGCTCCGAGTTCCATTGCTCAGTTCCTTTCTTTCTCGCGCCGAAACTCTGCGTTTAAGCCCCCGAGACCCTCCCAAAGCCCCGGTTTTCACCTTCAAGTCCTGAAGGAAGGTTTTGTGTTCTCGAGATTCCCGAGATTCCCGAGAATCCCAAGATTTTCCTGCGTTTTCAACTCTTCCTGTCGAAGTTCTGCTCGATTCTTCTCTCGACTACTTTAAATCAACCACTTCAATCATGTTTGTTCATACCCCTAATCAATATTTTAAATGATTTTAAATGCTTTAATGGGGGGGGGGGGAATACAAGTAGAAACAAACATGTTATTGAATCATTGATATGTATTTTATAACTATGTTTGTCATTTAACGGATTTCACATGCTACAAAATGTGATGCATGAAATGGTTTTACATCTTAAAAACACATTGTTACCAAATGTTTTACCTTTGAAATGTTTATTAAAATGACATCAAGTCATTGTTAATTGTTGTTCAAAACCCATAAGAGATCTTACAAAACCATTTTTACATTCTTGAACTAGACTATGCATATACACCTATATTCTTATATATGTATTGATGTTATAGTTTACATCTTTCATTTAGTTTCCCACACCCTTGAGTAGTTAGAGTGTATAAACCTACATGATCATCCAGTTATATTACAGTAGATTATCATAGGGATAATTTGAAGATATCAAACATTACTTCTATTACAAGGAATCACACAAGAGTCAGTTCATTCATGAGTCTATACTAGTACATTACCTGATACATGAGTACTTACAGATGTTTACCTGATACATGAATATGTTTACATATACTTACCTGTTACATGGACACACATACATGAATGCCATCCAGGAACACTTTTACATAGATGCATTATCCTGTATTCACTTACCTGGATACTTGTACTTAGGACTACGAGGATGATTTATTAGTACTTTCTGTGTAAATTATCTTTCCTATCCCGGTTCAATGGGATATCTAGGCGGGACTCACCATTCCGAACCCCACTGATTAGCACCAGTGGTCGATGACCATCTACGGAGGTCTAAGGTTACTACTTATATTAGGAAGATCGATTTGGGACTAACCCTTCCACCCACCTGTTGCTGCTACAGAGGACAATTGGACAATCTTCGGATGTTCATTAGGTTATACATTTCGTTTAATGCGATGTTGTGTTGGTCCTAGTACCCAGTGACAACACATACAATATTACATTTTTCCTATTTACTTTATTTTGTGATACAATTCACATAAACGATGAGTTAGACTAAGTACTTTTAGTACTAGTGAAAACAAAGGAAAAACTATCATTTTACAAACAGAACATTCGGGTCTTGGTAGAACACTACACGTCATACTTACAAAACATTCGGGTCTTGGTAGAAGACTACACTTCATACTTACAAAACATTCGGGTCTTGGTAGAAGACTACACTTCATACTTACAAAACATTCTGGTCTTGGTAGAAGACTACACTTCTTACTTACAAAACATTCGGGTCTTGGTAGAAGACTACACTTCATACTTACAAAACATTTGGGTCTTGGTAGAAGACTACACCTCATACGTACAGAACATTCGGGTCTTGGTAGAAGACTACATTTCATACTTATAGAAAATAAGGGTTTTTCTAGGGATTTCATACTTACCTCAACATTTTCATTTAAAGGTTTACATGGCTTTCATAACAGATTTTCACAAACAAGGCAATGACACTTATATACTTATGAATTCACCAGCTTTAAAGCTGATACTCGCTTTCAAAATTACTTGTATCCTCAGGTCATCATAGACAGGTACCGATGCAAGGAGAAAGGAAGATGGAGCTTGTTCAAGACTTATCTTTCATTTTGATTTATGCTTTAGTGTTTATCAAAATTTGACAGAATACAATTGTATAATAATTATTTTATTAATGCAATGGATGATGTTGTTGCTTGTTTACTACTTTACATTGTTGTTGATATTATACATGACGTCCTCCGCCCCAAAACGTTTCCGCCGTTCTCGGTTTTGGGGTGTGACACCACTCCAGATTATGCTTTTGTAGTCAGAATGAAATGGGTGTTCCGTAATAAGATGGATAAAAAAGGAAACATCATTCGCAACAAGGCACGCTTGGTCGCTAAAGGTTACTATCAAGAAGAGGGAATATACGACTAAGTGACGTTCACACTGATTGCTAGATTGGAATCTGTTCGGATTTTTCTCACCTATGTTGCTCACAAAAATTTTAATGTATATCAAATGGATGTGAAGTATGCATTTCTAAATGTAGAACTTGAAGAAACAGTCTACGTTGAATAAACTCCAAGTTTTATGAACGAAAGATTTCCAAATCATTGCTCTGTTTTGGATTAAGCGGTATATGGTCTTAAACAAGCACCGAGGGCATGTTATGAAACTCTGACTCGTTTCCTTAAGAAATCTAAATTCAAACAAGGTACTGTTGATTCTACTTTCTTTCGTAAGAAAGTGGGTAACCATCTAATGATTTTTCGGATTTACGTTGATGACATTACTTTCGGATCAACTAATCCTATCTTAACAGCTAAATTTTGAAAGCTAATGGAAACTAAATTTGAAATGAGTTCTATGGGTAAATTTAACTTTTTCCTTGGCTTGAATATAAGACAGAGTTCAAAAGGTATATTCATTAATCAAGAAGCCTTCATAAAGAACTTATTGACAAAATTCGGAATGGTGGGTGACTCTAAAGTTAAAGTTCCAATGGTTTTCGGAACGAAAGTCACTCCTTCACTTGATAAACCAGCATATGATATTACTTTGTATCGTCAAATGATTGGGTCACTATTGTATTTAACTTCAAGTTGTCCTGACATTTTGTTTGATGTGTGTTACTACGCTCGATTTCAAGCCAATCCTCGAGAACCACATATGTTAACTGTCAAGAATATATTTCGGTATCTGAAGCGAACCACTTATCTTGGTCTATGGTATCCATCGAATTCGGGATTCTTTGTGCAAGCATATTCTGATGCTAACCTAGGAGGATGTGGTCTAGATCGGAAAAGTACATTGGGTGGATGTCAGTTTCTGGATGGCAAACTTGTTAGTTGGTAATCTAAGAAGCAGACTCGTGTCTCCTTATCAATAGCTGAAGTTGAATACATCGCAGCAACAACATGTACATCCCAAGTAGTGTGGATTCAGAACTAGCTTAGGGATTATGGAATTAATATGAAGTGAATTCCATTGTATTATGATTCTGAAAGCGATATAAGAATTAACCACAAACCAGTGCAACACTCCAAGAAAAAACATATAGCACTGAGATACCACTTCACAAAGTTTACCCGAAGCTACATTCAATTGGAGTTTACAAGGGATAGTAATGATTGAAGCTGATTCAGTTTCGAAATCTAATTCGTAATTGGAAATTATTGTTCATGTTCCGAATGGTTCCGAGCTTCAGAATGCTTCGGAATTCATTTTTCAAATTCCGACTGGTTCCGAGCTTTGAAATGTTTCGGAATTCATTTTTCAAATTCTGAATGGTTCCGAGCGTCGGAATGTTTCGTAATTCATTTTTCAAATTCAAACTGGTTCTGGGCTTCGTAATGGTTCAGAATCTACTATTCATTAGGGTTTCGGAATGCTTTGTATCCTTTATACATTAAGTCTCTTTTGGTTGGTTTCGAGCTTCGGAATGATTCGGAAGTTACTGTTCATTTGTGTTTATGAATTCAATTATCTGTAATATTACTCATTATTTCTCTTTTTTTAGAAGATCAAAAATCTCATAAATATTTTCTTTACTTTTGTTTTCATTGTTTTTTTGGAAATTCAAAATTCAAAAAAAAAATTATTTCTCTTTGTATTTTCTTTTCAAAAATATAAAATACCAAAAACATTCTATTTTCAAAAAATTGGCATTCTTTTCTCAGGTTAATATTCTTTATTACCTCAATTTAGAACAAAGAGGCACGCATGATTCCGAAACTTTATACTAGCTAAGCGTTCGTGGAAGCATGCTGCTACATGTTGTCCAAAGCCTCTAAGACTCTATGTTTGAAGCCTTAATGAAACTTTCATTCCAATGGTTTCTTTGCAATCAAACTATCAAATCACATAAGTCATCGAGCTACCTTACTCTTCTCATATTAAGTTAAGAGTTTCCTGCATGGTCACTCATTTATAGAAGAGGTACAATATCTCCTTCAGAACCAATCTATACAATTTTTCCATCAATTTTGTATCCATAAGAGTAACCCTTGAGACTCTCAGATATTACCACTAAGGTTTATGGTTACACAACATCTGTGTTCATGATCTTAAAATTATTATCACCACGATTTGAATGAAACCCAAAATTTGAAACCTACTTCTGAATTGATGGTAAACAACTAAACGTTCTAGATTTTTTCACCAAGAAATTGACGCATAAAACCTTTTTGGTTAGTACCATTCCAAGTTTGAAATCTCATTTTTCATTTTGAGTGATCTTAATGAAATACTCTCAACCTAATACATTTCTTCCCAACAAGGTCCGGTTTTATTTTTTTTGAGATTTCCATCATATCCAGTCGCTTAAAGAAAATCCACAACTTACTTGTTCTTCGAACTGATGTCAAGTTTCGGAATCTGCTTGAACCTTAATCCACCCTTAATCCTATCAAAAGAAGCCTTTCACAGTTTCTTTATAAACTGGTGATCGTAACTCAATGGGATACCACACAAGCACTTCAGAGTCTCTCTTGACTCGGAAGGAAGAGATTGTTGCTCGGGGTCCAACTGCTTTTCATATCGATCTGACTCGATATCATAGAATCCCACAAATTTAATTTTGATTTATTTCTTTTTCTTTGGAACACTCTTTCACAAAAATCCATGTGATTTTTC
This sequence comes from Lactuca serriola, assembly GCF_051521515.1. Taxonomy (NCBI): domain Eukaryota; kingdom Viridiplantae; phylum Streptophyta; class Magnoliopsida; order Asterales; family Asteraceae; genus Lactuca; species Lactuca serriola. The sequence goes on from NC_136413.1 coordinate 1,979,567, forward strand.
AAAGTTTGGTGCTTATTCCTATTGGTTGCGTTAATTCAGAGAATAGGTCTTGGTCTCAAAGCTGTTGAATTGTTTGATGATTCCGGGTGTGTTTATTCCGAAACGACGATTTCTTGGAGATGAAAATTTAAATCGGGCATGACTTTTGAATTCCCTGACACATCCAAATCTGTTAAAATGGCGCCTTACAATTGTTCATGAGCTGGCATGATTTTACGAGATACAGGAATGAGGAACGACGATTTTCTCTCTCCACTCATCACATATTGTATAAAGGGTTTTTGAACGGTTCAATTTCTTTCACCGCAAACAGTATTCTAAAAACCCTCAAAGCAAAAAACCATTCTCTCTCTACTATTCATCGTCTTCTTCAAATCTTCAACGGCAGATACATCTGAGCATATCTCCATTGCTGACCAATCAGCCTCTATAATCATGCTTACCGTGTAGCGCGGCCAAAACTTGATCATTGACCTTGATACCTCACGCTACAATAAAGTGCTTAGGCCAATGATCGAATGCGTAAAGTTCTCGCCACTGGCTTAGTCGTTAACAATGGCGGAAACTATTCCATTGGTTCATCTCTCGAAGGCATATTCATCTTCTATCTACAAAAAAGGAGAAGATCTCATCCACTTTCAGGTTTCTTCTCACAAGACCTCCATCACAAAGCCCCACTTCAGCAAACTTTTAGGGATTCCTCTACATGAAGTTCATGTGGTTCATGAGTCGATTTCAACCTCTTCCCTAATTGAAATGTTCTATCAAATGGGCTACACATGTGATATCTCTCTGTTGTCAAAGTTTAGGAAACCCTTCGTTCCTCCAATGCGGAATGGGTTGTTCACACTATTGTTCAACAATTTCTCTGAGAGGGTTGCAAGTTTAGATAGCACAAGTAAATTTTTCTACACTCTTATCTACGGGCTATTTCATGGGGTGAATCCCGATTATGGGTCTATTCTGTGGGCCCAACTCATTCAGAGCACCATCTCTTCTACTCGACACACAAAGATTTCTTGTGCACGATTTTGGTTGATTGTCGTCAATCACGCCCTAGGCCACTTCAAAGCTCCCTTGATGACTGATTCAGTAATGGTAGTAATTTTGACACTCTAAACCTCCACGTTTGTGAGGTCGGATCCCAATAATTTCACTTTTATTGGCTCAGTTCCGGATGCTATGTTGGAAAAGGTTCCTCTCGATAATGACATAGTGAGTGAGTATCAGATTTTACCATCTTCAGGTGTTCAACCAATGCCTAATGAATTACGGAAGCCGTTAGATGAGGGAAACAAACCGAATAGGGGAGGAAAAAGAAAGAACAAGTAGCTCCTTCTGAAACTACTAAAGCTCCAAAGAAAACAAAGAAGCAAGCAAAGAAACCGAAATTTCCATCACTAGTTATTCAAGAAGATTCATAATCAAGAACTCTTACAAAAGTTTGAGAGGAAGATACAATCCGAAATGAGGAAGAGGATACTGCAGCAACTTCTGAATCAACTCCTACCGAATAAATTCCCATGGTATCGCCATCCTCCTCCATTCCCACTTCTGATATCTTCAACACAACTCTCCATAAACCCTTTCTGAACCTTACTACTACTCCACCACCCCCACCTGTTACTCCACCTACATCAGCCATTACATCAACCATTCCGATTTCATCCATCCCACCTTTACCACAAATGAGTTTTATTGGAATTTATCTTCCTCAGATCTCAATCCATTTAACCTCGACAATCTTTACTGATTCCACCACTCCAACCATAACATCAGTCTCCACTCCACCGGAGGTCCCTGTATCCAAGTCCGTTTCGGTGGAGGTACAAACTCTAGACATAAATGTCAACGCATCTGATGCAGGAAAAAATTGTCAACATCGGTGTGACTTCAGATCAAGTCACTTCTCCTGCTTCTCCTTTCAATGTGGATGGATAAAACCTATTTGGAGATGATCAGGAGCCTATTTCTGATTTGTGTTTGGCCCCTTTACAATAAGCCTCAATATTGATGATGATGATACACAATTGACCAAAGGTCACTTCTAGAAGCTTAACGAAAAACTGGATTCCCTTTTAGAGTCTTCCATATCTTCATCTTCATCCAAATGGGAATACATGCTGACATCCCACAAAGCCACTATTGAGATGCTCACAACTACAAATGCCAAAGTCCTTGAAAATGCAACCAAGGAAATTCAAGCTTCTGAAAATACCATTTCGGAAACGACCACAAAAGTCGAAAAACTATCTCATGAGGTGACTACTTTTATGGCTGAATTCAGATTCTCCTCTAATAGAAATACCGAACCCATGAATAAAGTAAGCGTAGGATTTCACACTTCTTTGCAAGTTGAGAAGTAGGCACTCTCACTTGTTCATTCTGAAATTAACGTAGAGAATGTTGAACTCACTTCCTCCGTCCTTTCTAAGATTGAAAAGTTGCAAGAGCTCTTGGAAGTAGAGAATACTATAATCTATGAGTTAGCTGAGAAAAATTAGAAGGCTAAGGTCCTTTCTGAAAAGTTCAAAAATGCTACCCAGTCCAAAAACCAATCTTGAAGAAGAGATTTCTTTAATCAAAGGGTGCATTTCTGAAGTCAACGACTACCTGATGAGGCTTGTTGAGACTCATGAGTCTTTGTTCACTGTCGCAGTTCGACAACAATTATCAGAAAAGATTCAACCGGTTTTTGCTATGCTTAATCAGGTTATAGGTGTTTCAGGAAGCGAGGCTTTCCAAAACAAGGGGGAGACAAGGATCAATAGCCAAAGACTGAAACTAAACAGAAGGATAATGTAGCTTCTACTTCAGGAAAAGACAAATACAAAGGCAAAGGTATCTAGGAAGATGAAACTGAGGATAATCCGAAGATGACCGAATCCAAAAGGATTGCCATAGAAAAATAAGACAAAGAGCTAGATGATTCCAAGCTTTTCAGAAGAAATTAGAGGTAGAGGAAGCTGATGCTAAGAATGAGAAGCTTATGCTTGAAACTCAGAAGTCATTGTTCCCTCCTTGGACAATGGAGCGCATTCAGAAAATAGCAATTGATGATCCGAGCAGCTACTGGCTGGAGCCCTCGGTCTCATTTATCTGAATAGCAATATGGAATCTCAATTTGATTTTCCCATCACACCAAGGGCATTTCTCTTTCTTTCTTTTAAGAAGATTGAGAAGTCTTTAATCTCGGACAGTGCACTAAATCAGAAGCTCTTTTCAATTTACTTGAAGTACGCCAAGCCACGGTATAACTCTTGGAGCTTGAAGAAAATAAGTAATGTAAAGGTTAGATCACCTATTCAGACCGAAGTCTTTCTGAACATACAGTTCAACGGATTCAAAGGAGCTAATAACATTGTGGATGAGTTCACTTTGGCAGACTTGCTATGTATGAACCCATATGACTGGATCTCCTTGTTAAACCTCGTTATAAAAGATGAAAAGAATTACATGCCTATTATGGCGCATTTAAAATGAATGATCATCTACTACATCCTTGAAATTGTGAAGATGGATGTAGAGATCACATTAGTTTTGAAAAAGAGGCCTGTTCAAAAGCCAGAAGAGCAACCGAAAAGACATTTAGAGGATGAAAGTGGGAATTATCTGAAAAGACCATTGGAGCATTGTTTACAACATAAAGGAAGGAGAAACAGTTTAGAAAAGTATGTTATTTTTGCAAGACAAACACCTGTATTCTACAACTTCTCTGATGACTATTCTTTCTATGGGTTAAGCATGCAAAGTGAACTCTTCTTCTAACCTCAAATGCTTTCCAGATATGATCAGATGTTACTTAGTTGTCCGAAACTTGCTTTTGAATCTAATGCCTAAATTGTTCGACGCGCAAAGAAGACAATGAAGACACTTCTTCTGAATTTGACACAAAGGGGGAGATTTTTAGGTCTATATTGTGTTGTGTCAAATGTATGCTTCATAGTTTTATTGATTCCAAAATGGGCTTGTCCAGTTTCAGAACTACTTAGTTTTGTAGTCTATATATAACATTCATGTAACACTTTAGGGGAAAGCTTTTTAACCCTAAATGTCGTTTGTACGCTCTCACAGAGAAGTTCCATCTTTGAGAACTCTTCTAGAGTCGTTTAATCAAAGCATTAGGCACACTTTTGATCGCTGATTTCTTGTCATTAATTTGTCTCTCAAATATAGAATCTATCGATCTTTATTATTTTCAAAGTTTGTTTTATATATTTTTTAGAAAATAAATAATAAACAAAACAATTAAATGAATAGATAAGTGTATATTGATCGTTTTAAGTTGGTCAGGGACCAACAGCACAACAAAATCAAACCACAAGGATGTTTCGAGTTAAAAATTCTTTATAGGGACAAAGCGCACAAACTACCTAAAACCATGGGGACCATTCATGTAATTTCCCGTAAATTAAATTAGGTAAATGTTAGGGCCAGGATCCTCAATCCTATCCAGGATCCTGCATCTTAAAGGAGACTCAGGATCCTGAACATTGCCATTATTATTTCCTAACAAGTTTAACGACTATATTTCTTGTTTATTTCTTACATGTGCAGAATTGGTCAACATAAGACACATTTACAATGACGAATCACTTTAACCAAGCTTAAAACTCGGGAATACCAAGTCAAAGCATGTTGAAAATACTAATTCAGCAGGATCCCAGAAATATCAAAATTTTAGTTACTTAACCTAGACTATATATAAACCTATAAAACACACACAACATGCACAATATTTTGACACCTTACGGATCTTAAGTTAGGCAAACACTTGTAATCATATTTCTGTCATCATCCCTATAATTTACATTCAAATCAATAAGATTATACAACATAGGAAATCATTATCACCTCCCAAGGTTTTATGTCGGAGATCCTAGCAAGGATCAAGGGCTTTCCTTGTAAACCACTCGTTTTATTTATTTTTATCTCAATTCAGTACTCACATTTTTCATAACACCAAAGCCTCTCATACAACTCGGTTGATCTTCATTTGATTGATTTTTGACAAAAACAATTTGGCGCCCACCATGGGGTCATGGTGTTCATAATTCTTGAAAACCATGTTTACACAACCAACTTTATCTTCTTCCTCTATTCCTCCCATTTCCTCAAAGAATCTTCCACCACCTCCAGGCAGACCTCCTGATAAGGGGAATCCAGTATCCCTGGGATTCTAGGATACTCCTGTTCCGATCTTTAACAATGAACTCTTCTCTATGGTGAAGGTGGTAAAGAAAAAAAATAATAAATCAACACCAGGAGAACAACAAAACATTGCTCAAAGAAATGGAAAGAATAAGAGCAGAGATTCACAAACTACATGAAATAACACCTTCAATTTTGCAACCCATGATCCTTGATTTCGAAAGCGCAGGATCCCTAGGGAATCGTCAAGATACTACAACCTCGACACCTGCTACTACATTAACTTGGGAAGCAATCGCAAATAATCAAAACCCTGTAATGCAAGATCCTAACAAAACCTTCACTACACTTAAAAAGCAAGACACTGGTAACTTACTAAATTAGTGCATTTAATACTAACTCTGAGGATCTTGATATAGGTATAAGACAAGTCTTGGCTAAGGAAATTCAGCAACTGAGATAGATGATCTCGAGTGTACTAGGAATAGCCCAACCTATAAAGATGCATCCCCCGCAAGCACATGATATCGAGATTTGCTCTCGCAATAGCAGATACTGAAGTTCCAAAACACTCTAGACTCCCAACATGAAACCTTACAACGGAACTACGGATCCTGAGAAACACCTAGCATAATACAGGAAATGAATGGAAATCATTCCCATCCCATTACACTTAAAATAAGCATGCCTGTGCGAGGGTTTTGGTTTGACCCTCACAGGATCAACCATAAAATGGCTACTTATTGTTCCATCTTACTCTATTACTTCATTTTCACATTTAGTTAATCTTTTTAGCGAACAAATCTTTTGTAGCAATTATTTCGAGAAGATCACTAGTGATCTTTATCGGGTAATCTGGGATCCTAAGGAACACTAAGGGACTTTTTAAACAAGTTCGGAAGGGAAGCCTTGATTATCCCTAACATCGATTTGGTGACCGCTGTAGAAGTTTTCAAAGTGGGCCTGAAGAAAGACTTTCCTTTTTATGATGACCTTATAATGACCCCTTGCAAAAGGACGGAAGAAGTCAAGAGCAGAGCGTTAAGGTTTATTAGGCAAGAAGAGGCCAAAGAGATCCATAAGAGGAGAAAATCTCCTAACTTATACGATACCTACAACAAGAAGGCCGACTCCTCAATCTAAAGATCCTACAAGTCAAAACCTTATTCCAAACCTGACCATCACAGGGTTAATGCCCTTGAGGATGAAGGAGAGGATGATTATTTTCCCTAGATCACTAACTATTGTTTTTATGTGGATGTTTCAGGTATAACATATCTTATGCAATATCTCAGTGACAAAGCTAGGTGGCCAGAGAAAGGAGACAAGTCCACCACCTGGAAGGATAAGTCTAAACGGTGTGCTTGCCACGAAGACTTTGGACACATTACTGAGAATTGTGTTGCTTTTAGGAAGAAGATCAGCTACCTCCTAAGAAAACTATATTTCAAAGAAATCCTAGGAAGAAGAAACGAAAGATCCAAAGAAAAATGTCAGGATCCACCCAAGATCATAGAAAAACCAGGATCCCCTCCTGCAGACACCAAGGTAATTAATGTTATCGCTAGAGGTTTTGACATTTGTGGAACTTCTTATTATGCTGCAAAAAGGCATGCTAGTATTTCTACGATAGAAAATAAAGAAAGACCCTAGAAGAATACGTCAGTTACGAGCGATAACAAATAACATTTGATGAATCAGATAGGGATGACACCCAGGATCCCGCCCATGATGAATTGGTGATCATCCTCTTCATCGCTAGCCAGATTGCCAGAAGGATTCTTGCCGATGGAGGATACTTAGTCAACATCATACTCCTAGAGTCATTAAAAAGGATGAACATCCTAGAATCTGAAATAGTTAAAAGTTCCTCCATGCTGATAGGATTTAACGGTGAAACAAAACGCATGGTCGAGGAGATCAAGTTACCTATCTACATCGAGGAGGTAAGTTCTATACAACGCTTTTGTGTAATTGATATATTGTCATCCTATAATATTATACTAGGTTGACCATGGATCCATGACATGAAAGCAGTACCATTAGCATACCACCAATGTGTAAAGATGCCCACTCCTTGAAGGATAGTAAAGATCGCAAGCGATCAACAAGAATCTAAAGAATGTTACAAGACCTCGATGAAATATTCTAAAGAACCACGACAAGCATAGAAATGAAAGCATGGGACACGATGTGTACTAGAAGCAAGAGAACATGATGTGAAGGAAGTGCCCCTAAACCCCAAGGATCCTGAAGCCAAATTCCTCATAGGATCCTCAATACCAGAACAAATCAAGCAAGAACTAATAAATTTCTAAAAGACAGAAGCAAGACCTTCACATGGAAGAATCAGGATATGAAAGGTATAGATAAGAAAATTATAACTCAGAAACTCAATATAGATCCTTCTTTCAGGCTTGTACACCAAAAAAGAAGGAAATTTGTACCTGAGAGGAACCAAATCATTCAAGAAGATGTTAAAAAACTTTTCAAGATGTGGATGATAAAAGAAGTAAAGTTCCCAAGATGGATAGCGAATGTGGTGGTAGTCCAAAAGAAGAATGGAAAATGGAGAGTATGTGTGGACTACACTGATATCAACAAGGCATGTCCTACGGATCTTTTCCCTTTACCACACATTGACTCAATAATAGATGCCATAGCAGGGCATGAGCTATTGATGTTCGTGGATGCTTCAACAGGATTCCAACTAATCTAGATGGAACCATCAGATAAAGAGGATACTTCCTTCGTAAGTCCTACATGTATACATTGCTATATTTCAATTCCTTTTGGTCTTAAAAATACAGGAGCAACATACCAAAGGATAGTGAATCGAATGTTCAAGGAGAAACTGTGGGACACCATGGATGTCTATATTGATGATATGGTGGTCGAATCAAAGAACGTTGAAGCCAACCTTGAATAGATCAAGATCATTATTGATCCAAAATCCCCATTGTCGAAAAAGGTCATTCAAATACTAACAGGAAGAGTAGCAGCTTTAAACAGGTTCACCTTAAGAACCTTAGAGAGGTATAAGCCTTTCTATGATATCTTGAAGAAAATAAAAGGTTCAAGTGGACCAAGGAGCATGAAGATCCCTTGCAGGAACTTAAAAAGTGTTTAAGTTGAGCACCCCTATTGATAAAACCATTATATGCAGAACCAATCCTACTTTCAATATTCTCCAATGTTGTAAGTGCAGTCCTGGCCAATGATCTTGATGAGGAACTTCATCCCATTTACTATTTCGGTGATAATGTCACAAGCATTAGCAGACTTCGTGGCTGATTTTAGTGATGATCTACAACCAGAAGTAGAACTAGAAACTCGAAAACTTCTAGAATAAGAAGTTCAAGGAAAATGGACTCTCTTCACTGACGGAACATCAAAACAAAGGGGAAATGGCCTAGGGATCATACTAAAATCTCCACTGGGGGATATCCTTCCCCATAAAGTTAGTTATGAATTCAAATCAACTAACAATGAAGCTGGATATGAAGCCATGTACCTTAAACTAGCCAAGGATCTTCAGGTATATGTCGATTCGTTTTTAATAAAGAACCACTTAAATGGATTCTATGTAGTTAAAGGCGAAGACTAGCACTATACCTTCAAATTCTTAAACAATTAGCCTCCAAAATTCAGGCTTTTAGTCTAAATCAAGTTCCTAAAGAAGATAACACTGAGGCAGACACATTAGCCAACTTAGAATCTAGTGGATTTTGTGCATTCTAACACTCCTACGGTGAACATGCAACCCTATAAACCTTGGATCTATGTTTTCTCTATTATACATGCAAATATTCAATATTCCAAGGTTTCATCCTAACTAGCATAATATGAAGCAACTACAGTACAAGAATCTAGTAGAATGACATACCTTTTGATGGAGATTGAAGTCTTGAACCTTTAAGAGCCTAGTGCCTCAAATGTTGCACCTCAAATGGTTCACACAACATCAAGAACTCTTGTAATAACTTTAGAATAAGGATACTTGCACCAACTCAGTTTTTCCCTCTTGTGTACTATACATTAGTGCCTAGCCACCTTGTGTACACACTCTAGTGCCCATTTCATGAACTAGAGTCTTTATATAGTGTGGAGGTTTAGGTTTATATTCATGTAAACCCTAATACCCATGACCTTTCATTTCCATAGGATCCATGGGTTAAACACTCCATGGACTATCCATGAAAGCTTAACTCAACCTCAATGAACTTGGCCCACAATATATATTAGAGTCCATATTTAATTAGTTTCTTTTAATCACTAAATTAATTCTTGATCAATACTAATTAAATAATACGATTTCATATTAATATATTAGAACTTATAATATATTAATATAAATCACTAGTATCCTTTTTCTCATTTTGTCTATCCAATTGTTCTGATGCCATGCAACCCAAAATGGACCATGCCAAATCGGGTTAAGTACATACCAATTATAATTATGGAATTAGACACTAATCCAACAGTCTCCCACTTGGATAAGTCTAAAACTATTATTGCGTATGACTCCAAAACCCGACTAGCAATCATAGCTCTTAAAGCCGCTGTCAAACTCTGACCTAGTCAATAACTTGTCATTAGATAAGGGATCATATATTCCTCCATTCTAGATATCATTTGGACTCAGACACGGATTATAATCATTCTATCTATTCATTTGTTGTTTCCCGATTTCCAATTTATGACGACTGGCTAATTAAACAAGTCAAATCAGTTCAGTCTTGGCCAAGCACTTAGGGGTATCATCACTAAATCATCGAGGGGCCCACAGATATAGCTTTTATCCCTCCTAGGGTAAAAGGAATGGATAAACTTCGACTCATATGCTTGTTCTACTACTTGTTGAATCATACACAAAGGCATGTTTTATAATATCGAGTTACCAATGCGTTTTCGTGCAATCAATGTATAACCAACTCATAGTCAACAACTCATATCTCTAGGTTTGAAGAATATAAGACATTATCGTCTCATGATCACTCCTGATAAAATCCATGAAGTGATTCAAATGAGTGTGGGTTTAATCCAATACTCAAAACGTATGAGCACTCATTAATGTTGTAGCAACTCTTGCTATGACCAACACCTTAGACATCTACAATCCAACTTCATGACAATCTTGCCTTAATACCTACTTCCAACATATTATCGATTGTGGATGGTTTGAATAACTTATTCACTCGGGAAGAATGACCTAGTTATTCAGGAAGTCAAAACATGCAAAGTGAAACACAAGAATAATACTAATTCAATATGGTCCCAAGAACCTTTGAGAGTAAATAGAACACCTTTTATTTATACACCATATTGATTACTCACTGTTCATTGTATAATGTTTCAAATTTATCGACTTAATACATGAATTAAAACAATAGTTGTCCCATGCTCCAAACATCTACACTATCTTTTCTAAAAAATAGTTATGTCTGTTGGAATTAAAACCCTAATTATGATTTGATGAACAAGATGCGGAAAATAAGAACAAACACAAATATGAAGATTATGTCGAATGATCACTCGATTTATTGAATTGTGAGGAACAAATTACACTTAAGAAATAAGAATCTAACTCTACAAGAAACCTCACGTGGCGGCTACATTTTGCCTCACACTCTTAACCCTAATAATGAATAATACATGACTATTTATAGGGAAAAGACAAGTCTTGGGCTTTTAACCTAGAATTCATCAAAGGGGCCCATTGCCATCATCCATGGAGTGCTTTGAAACCCTACAATCTCCCCCTCAAAGTATGGAATGGATGACAATGCTTTAACTTCCAAAACAAGCATCTAGCAAATAAAAAGATCTGCAACGAGGAATATATGAAGCAATCCACGAATCTTGATTCTTCAATAGTCTTCAAACACGGGCTCTAGGATATATAAATAAAGCACTGAAGTAATGTCTTTAAACTTCATTTTCGAATGTAATCCCAAAGAATCTTCATGAAAACCAAACCCGCCATAAAACCCATCTCAGAACAAAGAAACTGAATCACTTCTTGTCTTTGAAGACCTCCCCCTCCAAGTCACAACGATCTTCAAATAAGCTAATGATATAAGCCATCAAAAAATATCATGTAACAATCCAAACTTTAAGATTCGTAACGCCACTTGATCGAGAAAATACAAGAAGTCGGAGATATAACAAGTCCTTAGTAGAGCTCGATGAAGAACTCTTGCTGTAAAGGATACTTCTCTGTAAAAACCTTAGTAGAGCTCGATGAAGAACTTCTGTAAAAAAGCTACCTTCATAATTTTCCCACAAGCTTTATCAAAAATCTTCGACTTTGAAAAGTCACAAATCCAATTTCGAATGGCCATACCAAATTCTCCCCCGATTTATAATCAAAAACATGATTATAAAGCCTTCAAATGGTCATGAGAATGATCTTGAATGGATAAAAATTTACTATGCTCCCCCGCGACAAAAAGATATAAAAAAATCCGGAAAAATCGTGAAAACTTGACGTTAAAAAAAACAACTTTCCGAACCGCCAAGACTTGATGGAATCATTATTTTGCTGTTCACAAAAAAAAATATGAGCGTTAAAGAATCCAAAACTGTTCACCGGCCCTCAATGTAGTAATTTTTCTGAAAATTGGGCCGAAACTGTCACTTTCTGAAAGACAGGGGCTGGAATGGTAATTCAGCATCAACAAACCCTTTTATATGTAACAAAATCTGCAAATGGTCCAAAACTGCCAAGGCATGAAAAGTATAGGGACCGGAATTGACAAATCGTAGGTGTTGCAGGGACAAAAAAAGAAACTTTAAGTCATCTTCCCCAATTTAAAGAACACGACTGGAAGGTGATTTCAAGCGAACGGGAATTTGAGCCACTATCGTTTCAACCACAAGCAAGAACCAAGGTTCGTTTCAAGATCGCCATGTAATCACGCGAACCGAACGTTCGGCTCGTTTCAAATCAAGCATCATCAGGCGAAACCCCTTTTGCTTTCGGTTCATCATTCGTTCGCTCCAACCATTAACAACCGAACCTAGCTTAAACACACGGATTCAAGATCGAGGTTCGTTCCAATAGCTACCAAAGCGAATCTCCCCCCTGTCGTTCAAGTGCAAACAAATGACCCCAAGATTATTTCACGTTCGTTTCGAGCATAAGCCTTCATACCGAGCCCTATGTTCTGAACACCAAGAATCTCACCCAAGCGAACCAATTTCAAACACGAACCCAATGTCAGATCGAGGTTCGTTCCAATCCGTTGATTATACCCCAAGGCGAGTCTCCAATCCCAGGTTCGCTTATTGTTCTCACTCAACATTCGCTTCAAGCCCTTTCGTTCCAAGAGCTAGCACCCGAACCCAAGTTCGCTTTCTGTCTTCCTTTCTTTCGTTCCAAGGCAACAAACAAACCCAATCATAGATTCGCTTCAATTTTGACGATTATACCCCAAAGAGAAGAACAGTAAACGAGTTTTCACAGGTAAGGCTTTCATAGCGACTTTTCTGTTGACCAATGTTCATCCCAATTAAGATCGATTCGTTTGCAGGTGAGATTTTCAACCCAATTTTGACTTCCATTCGATCGATGTTATAAAGCCCCTACTAAGAGACCTGGTTGACGAAGCGAACAGGACGTCAAGACAAATCTGAATGCAATTACCCAAGCTAGATCACAATTCAAGTTCAGGCTTTGACCACAAATCTCCTTCGTTCCAATTTCTATTCTAACAATCTGATTTTACAGTTCCGATAAAAGAATGTTTTCACACCTCCGATTTTGACTTTTGTGATTTGACTATTCAAATTAAGATTCAACGCAGTGTATCATATGACTACAAAAATTGCATTCAACCAACACCAAGTCAATACACCACAGATCGATTTCATCTATGAATCATTAGTAATTTGAAGAAACAAATGAAATCGAGTCAATCAGTAAGAACCAAAAAAAAAACGATGAATAAAGAATAAAGGAATAACGAATTCAAGATGCGTCTTTTCCAGATGGGTCGATTAAGCCAATCGATATTCAAACGCTTACAAACGATAGCATCGGTCAATCATCGATTTGTTAATTTTTACAGGCAAGGGAGAATCAAATTGAACACAGAATGAAGATGCAATTGGAGACTCGGATGCAATATTAAAGCCAAAGAAACTTGGATCGATACTAAGCGAATGGATCATGAACAGTGAATCGGCCAAGGGATTGGGCCAGATCAAGATAAAACACGAATGGATCCAAATGGGTCAAAACAAATGATTGAAATCAACTGATTTTTGGATTAAGCAATCACCAGATCTAAGATGAACAGAAGAACGAAAAAAAAAAATCAGATGAACAGTGATGAACAGCATGAATTTCCATGAGCAGTAGCTTGAACAAAATATTGATTCCATACCGCCAAAACACCAATAATCTTCAATATATGTAGAAAATCACCAAATCAAGAACCGATACTTCAAAAATCAATAGATTTTCAAAGACTCGCTCTGATACCACTTGATGGGATTAAAACAACTTTTAATCTATGAAGATCGATTAGATCTTGAATAAGTATATGAATATGAAACAGCAAGAACACAATATTAATAACTAATCAGAACGCAATAAAAAGAACAAAAGAGCTTGAATCAATCGTGTCGAATGATTAAATAAAATCCTTAGAAGAGCTCGATTAAGAACATCAACTGTAAAGGATTGGAAGATTACAAGAACGATTACTTGAAAATATTATACTCTTGATAAATCGCTATATCGATAATCTCTAGAATCTTTTCCTAATCTGCATGCAAGCATTAACTTAAATACTATACATAAAAGGCTCTCGGTTGGACAAGCCCAAACCGGAGAATAAAAGGCTAATCTAACGAGCCCAAAAGACGCAACATCAAAACTCTTTTCAGCCCAACAATGTCATACACCAAGTATGCACACTATGTTTGTCTATGATCCTTACTTTGTGAAATAGACCAATTCAACATGATTCCAATGAAGCTCATTTCACAGACCTAAATCCTTACCGTAAATGTAAGAATTCCAAATTCATGCCATTCACCGAAATTTGTTAGATTCTAAACTTATATGCATTGACCCTCTCATAATGACAATGCACCAAGTCACAAAGACTTGGCAACAGACATTACAAAGTATTCCAATGGAGATCATTCCATGGAACCGAAGTCTCAAATTCAAAGTATAATTGCTTTAAACATCCTTCTTGCATTAAGTTTCCTAATCTTACATATATTTAATGGATAACTTCCACCTATGAAACATTTCCATATTCCCATTCTGACTATCACTTCTGAACAAGAGTTGCCTCTTTTCAGAATATCTCAATGTTGTCCTCTCCAAAAATTTACACCATACTTCCAACTGTCCATAAGCAACCAATCTTTGGTAAACCTAAGATTTTCCTCGACAACTGCTTAATCAAATTAGTCATATCTAGTTCTAGTACTTTTTCCCTCTTAATGCCCTAGGCATTTGGAAAAATTTAGAACAAGTGAATATTATATCACATGTAATCGATCCTATATCCGAAGCATATGGGACACGATTTATGATGTCTCACATAAAGACATGATACTAGACCAGTCTTTTGCTATAATATTTCTTATTTATATTTGCCATGTTCTCGTAATTTAGATTATGAAAAGGGATGTCTTAATCACAATCGAATTTTAGAACACAAATAATGTTCCCGTACATAGAATTTCCTTATTTTGAACCATTCCATCATAACATTCATATATATACTTGACTAAATTTGATTAAAATATCACGATCTAAGCTTTTATATTTGAAATGAAGTATAATTTCCTCTCCCTTAATTATAGCAAAACAACTTTTTCCAATTGAAACTTTTGTTCTCTATAATTAACATTTCTAACTTGAAACACTTACCATAATTATCATGCTCCCACTAACATGATGATTATTAGCATAACACTTATGCTCCCACTAGCTTTGACATGTACTCAGAAATCAGCTGGACTTCTAGAAATCAATACTTTATTGACTTTCTTACCAAAGTTCAGATTTCTGATATGAGACGCTTTGATAAAACTTTATCGAAATCATACACCTTTCTTAGATAGCACACATGTGTGTCTAAACAATTTCAGAACTATGAAAAGAGATGTCGTAATCATAGTCTCAATTGTTTAGACCTTTTCCATTCCTCGCAAGTCTATGTTAGTGTGTCGGTTAACCACACACGCTCCACAAATGACTTTGAGGATGCAAATATCCCAATTTCTATCTGCTTAAAATCACTTAGTGGAAGCTTTTCCTCGCCATCATTTTCATGAATCGGAGAGAAACCTTATGACACTTAGATTTTATGGTGTATGTGTTCCTATCCATGTGAATTTTTCAAAACCATAATGACAAGACAATATTAGTGACAAATCCAAACTCATCGACTGAACTTGTGCAGTCTTAACTCCTTGCCACCTGGCAGCACAAGGGCCTGCCATTGCTTCCAAGTTGTTATGAAACCAATTTAGAACTCTCAGAACTCATATGCAAAGCCAACTTTAACTGGAATGGGCACAAAAATAGGAATACGTCAACACGATAGGTTATAAACCTCAAGCCGTATGCTAGTAATAAACTATAGGTTTTATTCTTGATTAGATCTTGAAACTCTTTCAGGATCTTTGAGACTCCCACTGTACTCTTGACATATAAGACTCTATTGCCAAGACCCATTCCTTGACAAACAAATATTGAAGAGATAGTGCAGATTCTTATCAAGACAAAAACTTCACACAATTGGCCATAGTTGGTCTTTGTTTTATCCAAAACATCACAACTTACCAATTTCAAATGTACAAGAGTAGAACACATTTTACTCTTACATTTGAAAAGTGTTAATAAACCTTCTTAAAGATGTGTCACTCAAGTTGCAATCTTGGAGTATGACTCTAAGACTTGTTTTGGAACGAAGTATGACTCATCTTCTTGATTTAACCACTTCAACTATTCATGACTCTTCTTCTATGCCATAAGAATGCACTAAGATGTCCTTAGAGGATAAATTGTGATATGGTCTCACAATCATTAAGATGATCATAAAACATGATACTAAAGTACTCACCCATTTTTTCAGATTTGAGAAACTTTTATCTTTCTGCCAAATTTGATTCTATTCATTCGTTCTGTCATACATCGAAACTTTTCCAATGCTTTAGACTTATACATAAACTTGTAAGTATAACCATATTTATTAAACTTTAGTAAATCATGACGAATAGTCTTATCGATCATTGTGGTAGGATTGACCAACGCACAACCAAGTGTACCCGATCCCTTTGTCCTTCACTTGACTCACATATACATGTGAACAAGGAATTAGTCTTAATTTTCCAAAGATGAAAATTCTCATTCATCATACTACTTGCACGATTCCAAGTTTCAGTCCAATTGAAAACTTGGGTGATGAAAATCTTTCCTTATTTGGTAAATTTAGACAGTACCACAAATGAAAGAATCAAATTTATATTTCCAATATTTCTAGAAACATACAAACATCAATTTTTCATAAATTCTATTACAAGGAGATATAATAAAATAAAACAAAATTTTATTTATTTATAAAATGCCTTACAATGCAACTGAAAACTATGGTACTACATATTTTCTAGCAATCTATCATAACTCCTAAGTAGTAGCTCAAGAATCCGATCTTCGAACCATGCGATTGAAATCCATCTTCGCGATCAGATTTAGCATACTCTTTCTTTACGTTTCGTTCCCTTTGCTTGATACTGCCAAACATCAAAATGTAACCGAGTCACATTTTGTATTAAGAATCATCAATTAGGAACTTAACAGAGTTAGATAGTGGACTTACCTGAAGCAGAGTCAAACATTTTGATTCTTCCTTCTCTCAGATCTTTTAGGTAGTCAGGACAGCTTCGCAACTAATGCCCCTTCCATTGGCAATAGAAACATTTTGACTCTCTGGGAATGGTACACAGGACAATCTCAAACTTAGCCTTTCTCTTTAGCATTTGGTCAACCGAGTTGACTATGGCCGATCCCTTTCCATTGGGAAGAGAAAGCTTTCTGGATTTCCAATGTCACCATTGTCAATGTCTATGGAAGTTTGGGAAGTCAATCTTCCAATCAAATTTGCTTTACCAGTGCTCCAAATCATTGCTGATTCAGCAGCACCAAGCAAATGGATAAGATCATTAAGGGTCATGTCATAGTTTGTTACATAATAGTCCCAAAGGAAACTCACTATGTGACTTAGAAAGTGATTAAAGAACCTAGTCAACAACCAACTTTCTCAAGACTTTGACACCCAACTCTCCCGACTTATCAATATGTGACTTCATCTCCAAGATGTGAGCACACATAGACCTTGCTTGCCAATAGGGCCTGAGTGACCTTGAACTTGTGGTTTGGGGAGAATAATTGGAGGAGGAAGAGAAGTATGATTTCCATGAGTTTGGGAAGATCATAGTTGTCGGAACCAGACATCTACAATGGGAGAAATTCAAGTTAGTTGATTTAAGTCCTTAATATAAAACCCAATATGAAATATTAAGGCTAGGACCCAACACAATATTTTATAACTTGGAAGAGGGATGTCGTAATCCAAGCTATAAAATATTTGAAGGTAGGCGAATGACAATTCACCAATTTCCACCATGAAAAATGAAATAATTTATTAGGTTTTAATTGGATTTGAAACTCCTGGATCTTTTGAGATTCATTGAAATTTTCAATGGGATGCTTCAATCTCGATTTTTCCCTCTCAAGTTTTGTGACTGGGATTACGAGGATCACAAAACATGGTGTGAATAACCATTAAAATATACTTGGTACCCTTAATATTTATCACTTAATCAATGTGTCGGTTAACCACACGCGCTCCACTGATCCTATGATAAACATTAAGTTACCATGTTCCTACCTTGTTAAATCTAGACTAGTGTGCCCATTAACCACACGTGCTCCACTACCGACGTAAGCAAAGTGCAAAGTGTAATTTCATGGGTTAGCACCAAATTCACATTTTCCTAAAGTAACTAAGATTGAGAATTTATAAAAGGTTTAGTTACTTTATATTTATCATTATACTTATAATGAAGGGAGAATTATAGTCCTTGTCCTACCCGTTCGGCTAACGACCCTCCACCAATCAAGGAAGCGGTGGGTGAGAGTGGACACCCATTAAACTGCCATTTTATAGGCAATAACCTTATACCCCTCTTATAGATCGGCTTCGTGAATGAGGCCTACTAACGGTAAGACTGACTTTGTTCTTATATATATATATATATATATATATATATATATATATATATATATATATATATATATATTATTAGCTTATTATACTATAAAGTATAAGGGTTGAATTTTAACTTTTAAAATTCTAAGGGTTTAACTTGGAATTAAAATATTCATGAGGGGAAACATTACAAATTCCAAAACTTGAGGGCAAGTTTTGAACAATTCAAAAACTTTTGGATTTTCATAACTTATGAGTTTAATTAAGGTTTTAAAACCTTTAATGAAGAGACTCTTGAACATCCATAACTTGAGGAGAAGTTATGGAGTTCATAAGACAAAAAGACTCTTCAATTGTGTAACCTATGAATTTTAATGGATCTTTAAAAGAAATGACTTTTGGTAATCAATAACTTGAGGACAAATTATGTACTCCATTAAAAAACATTTAGATCAAGAACTAACGCACAACCAATTTGCAAATGACTCCTATGATCTACCGAAACTCATAAGTGTATGAACAATCATATAAACAATTTCAAGAATTACATAAACACACATAAACTTGAAATTTTGATAATAACCTTGAGATTGGTTTACCGTAATCATTACCATATCAAAAACAGGTTTTATAAGTCCAAAACAGTTTAAGGTAATGATTCTAGACCAATTCCAGCCTTAAAACTCGAAGATATGCAGTCAGGGGGTCCAACTCGTTGAGTGCATGAACCAACTCAACGAGTTGGATGAATTTAGGCATGGACTCATTGAGTCCCTTAATGGACTCGGCGAGTCAGCTGTACAGACAACATACAAACTTCGATTTTCAGCAATTTGCATCAAGTATAAACGAAAACAAGACTTGGCTCTGATACCACTGATCGGTTTTGAGCCTTCTAACACTCCAATGGTGTACATTCAACCCTATAAAACTTGGGTCTATGTTTTCTCTATTATACATGCAAATATTCAATATTCCAAGGTTTCATCCTCACTACAAGAATCTAGTAGAATGACATACCTTTTGACGGAGATTGAAGTCTTGAACCTTTAAGAGCCTAGTGCCTCAAATGTTGCACCTCAAATGGTTCACACAACATCAAGAACTCTTGTAATAACTTGATAATAAGGATACTTGCACCAAATCGGTTTTGCCCTCTTGTATACTATACACTAGTGCCTAGCCTCCTTGTGTACACACTCTAGTGCCCATTTCATGAACTAGAGACCTCTTTAGATAGTGTGGAGGATTACGGTTACATTCATATAAACCCTAATAGCCATGACCTTTCATTTCCATAGGATCCATTGTGACATCCCCAAAATCTCGGCCAGAAAAGACCGATTTTCATTTATGCTTTTAAAATAATTTCAGAGTAAATCCTTTTGATTTGAAAGAGTTGCGGAATTTGTTCCCAAAAACAAAGTATGGTAAAATAATATTTACCAAAGCATTTCATAAAGAAATGTATTTTCATTATATAATCAAAACTCGGGATGTCATGTTCCGATACAGACCATAAAGCATAAACGATAACATTACAAGTCGTTCAACAAATATATACATATACAGACTTGTAAACAAAACAAATTGATGATTCATCCATCTTATGCCCTTGCGCCACTTCCTATAATACAAATAAAATTGAGTGGGTTAGGCTTGGGAGCCTGGTGAGCATATAGGGTTTTCATCCCACAATAAATAATTATATTTAATTTCCACCAGCCAATAACAACCCAATTACTCATTCCCGTTATTCTCACTTTACGTCCCTAAGACAACTAACATAAGGGACCTAGTCTAAGAATATTTCATCGGGGCGACAACACATGCTTCGGGGGTTCCTCAGCAATATAAGTCAAATAAGGCAACCATGATGGGGATGGAATACAGCGAATGAACACCCAAGTTCATTAACACCTACACGTTATGAAGCTGCTAGCGTTCCACTGGACTGTCTAGAAAAGTCCGTGGTCGTCATCTAAATTCCACTAGCTGACTGGATCAAAACAATATCGAGGCCTCTCATCTGTTTATTACACACCAACTATCTACCCATGTTCTACACAACATATTAGTAGATAAAATATACATTTTTATACATAGTTTTAAAACCTGTATAGCATGCTCAATCGATACATTTTCCACATAACAGATGAGGCACACACACATAACACGTATTTCATAGAGAAATAATTAGATCTATAAGATAAAATAAAGTGAATATACATTCACACACATAACAACAAAATTATACACATAACACGTATTTTGTATAAAATACTTCATAATTATGTGTTAGAAGAAAGTAACTACACACTCACGCATATAAACAACAATATACTTAATACACTCAAACCATACTTGTATTATTATCGTGTTTATGAAAGGTAGTATACACTCACTTGATCAGAAGATGATCAGACAGCACTACGGCTTGTAGAAGTAGTATCTCTCCGCAGATCTGAAAGATCTTCACAAAAATCGAACTTCTCGCGGGCAGAGCTTCGGCTCGGGAATCACGCTCTTCAGGATTCTCGGGCTTCAGATCTTGCTTCGGGACTCGGGAATGATACCGGGGCTTCGGGGTACTTCTGTCATGCAAATCGAGGTAAAACGGGATAGAGAAGAGAGAAAATAGCAACCCTAAACGGTTGGCCCTTCAAATCTATTTATAGGGCAAATTTGGCCATTGTCATGTCGTGGCAACTTTTTTCCACGTCGTGGGCTTGGTCGTCACTGCATGCGTCATCCCAAGTTCCATCTGGCGGCCTTCCGGAGGTGACAGGAGATTTTCCACGTCGTGGCACTGCTTGCCACGTCGTGGTCTCTGACAGTTTTGGGGTTTCGCGCCCCGAACTTCAGAAACTCATAACTTTCGCATACTAACTCCGTTTTCGACGTTCTTTATATCACCGCGAAGGTGAGATTGTGCTCTACAACTCTCGTTTAGACTCCATTGGCTAATTTTGACTTTATTTTTAATATATTATAAGTATATTACTTATATATTATCTTTAGTAGGCCAGGACAGGAAAACTGCGTTCGAAATTCATAACTCCTTCATCTGAACTCCGTTTCCGTCCGTCTTTCCGTCGTTGCACTACTATCAATGAGATCTTCAATTATCATTTAGATCACTAAGGATAGATACCTATCTACCTTAAATTCACTATTTACATCGGGCTGGGTCGCGCTGGGTTGTGTCGGTTCTGCGGCGAAACTTCGACAGGTCATAACTTCTTCGTTATAACTCGGACTTTGGCGTTCTTTATATGCACGGAAACACAGGTGTTACAATTCTCTCCACCTTAGAATGATTCCGTCCCCGGAATCACACATCAACAAACAAATGCGGACAGCGACCCATCATGTCACTCTTCGTCTCCCAGGTGAGATTCGGCCCATTTGTGTGTTTCCATCGGACAAGCACTAACTCGACCATCTTGCGTCGCAACTTCTTTGTGTTTCAGTCAACGATTGCCTCTGGTTCTTCAATCAACCTTTTGTTCTCATCGATTCTCAACTCCAAAAGTGGAAAGTCTTATGAATTCCATTCAGTTCTTCTGGTAGTTCGAGCTTGTAAGCTTGGTTCCCAATCCTCTAAAGAACTTTACACGGTCCAATAAACCTTGGACTTAATTTTCCCCTTTTACCAAATCTTATAAGTCCCTTCCTCGGTGAGACTTTAAGTAAAACCGAATCTCCAATTTCAAAAGTCATCGATCTTCGCTTTTTGTCAGCATAGCTCTTTTGACGGTCCTGAGCTGCTAACATTCTTTCCCTAATTGTTTTCAACTTTTCAGTAGTTTGATGAACCATCTCCGGTCCCATAAACTGCTTTTCCCTAGCCTCAAGCCAACAAGACGGCGTACGACACCTCCGCCCGTATAAAGCTTGATAAGGTGCCATCTTAATGCTCGAGTGAAAACTATTATTGTAGGAAAATTCTACCAAAGGTAAATGTTCATCCCAATTACCTAGGAATTCCAAGGTACATGATCTAAGCATATCTTCAAGCGTTTGCATCGTCCGTTCGCTCTGACCATCAGTCTGCGGATGGTAAGCTGTACTTAAACACAACTTGGTACCCAATTCCTCTTGTAGACTTTTCCAAAACCGCGAGGTGAAACGGCTATCACGATCCGATACAATCGTTAACGGAACACCGTGAAGCCTTACAATTTCCTTCACGTAAGAATTCGCAAGCTTCTCCATAGACCATTTCTCCTTGGGTGCTACGAAATGCGCACTCTTAGTGAATCGATCAACGACCACCCAAATCATGTCGTGACCATTCTTTGTTCTGGGCAGTTTAGTGACAAAATCCATAGCAATGTCTTCCCACTTACCCATAGGCACAGACAATGGTTCTAAACTCCCGTAGGGTTTCTGATGTTGTGTCTTTACTCTCGCACAAGTCACACACTCGGCCACATATTTTGCAACATCAAGCTTCATCGTCGGCCACCAGTAGTAGGGTTTTAGGTCCCTATACATTTTAGTGCTACCGGGATGAATCGAGTACATGGTTTTGTGAGCTTCTTCCATCAGAAGGTCTCTGACTCCTCTTGTCTTTGGTATCCAAATCCGATCTTGGAACACCTTCAGTCCATGACTGTTTATACCGAACACCAACGTTTTGCCCAAACGTTCCTCCTTTCGGTCATTCTTCTCGGAAGCTTCCTCTTAAGCTTTCTTTATACTTTCCACAATTGTCGAGACAACTTCAATTCTCAACGCTCTTGGCCTTTTCCTTTCAAGATTGACTTTCCGACTGAGAGCATCAGCAACAACATTAGCTTTACCGGGGTGGTAAAGTATCTCACAGTCGTAGTCCTTGAGTAATTCTAGCCAGCGTCGTTGTCTCATATTCAATTCTTTCTGACTAAAGAGATATTGGAGACTCTTAGGATCAGTGAAAAGTTTGCACTTCGTGCCATAGAGGTAATGCCTCCATATTTTAAGAGCGAAAACCGCCGCTGCCAACTCCAAGTCGTGAGTCGGGTAGTTCTTTTCATGCTCTTTCAGCTGTCGAGACGCATATGCGATCACCTTATCTCTTTGGGTCAAAACACAACCTAATCCAACACCAGACGCATCGCTATAAACAGCGAAGTCTTCAACTCCATCAGGTAGAGAAAGTATCGGTGCCTCACATAGCTTCTTCTTTAGCTTCTCGAATGCTTCTTTATGCTTATCACTCCAAGCATAAGTAGCTCCTTTGTGGGTCAAAGCTGTTAATGGAGTAGCAATCGAAGAAAAGCCTTGGATAAACCTTCGGTAATATCCGGCTAATCCTAAAAAGCTTCGGATCTCCGTGGGACTTTTCGGTTGTTCCCACTTCATTACAGCTTCAATCTTTGCTGGATCAACCATTATCCCTTCTTGGTTGACCACGTGACCCAAGAACTGGACTTCACGAATCCAAAAATCACATTTGGAGAACTTTGCATACAGCTTCTCCTGCTTCAAAACTTCTAACACTTCTCGCAAGTGTCTGCCATGCTCCTCCTGGCTTTTCGAGTAAATCAGAATGTTGTCTATGAACACTATCACGGATTTATCAAGGAAAGGATTACAAACCCTATTCATTAAATCCATGAATGCTGCCGGAGCATTGGTTAGTCGAAACGACATAACCAAGAACTCGTAGTGTCCATATCTAGTTCTGAATGCAGTCTTCTCGATATCTTGCTCTCTTAATTTTAGCTGATGATATCCTAACCTTAGATCGATCTTCAAGAAATAGCTCGAACCTTGCAATTGATCAAACAAGTCATCAATCCTTGGCAACGGATATCTATTCTTTATTGTTGCCTTGTTCAGCTCTCTGTAATCGATGCACATCCTCATACTTCCATCTTTCTTCTTCACAAATAACACCGGAGCTCCCCAGGGTGATGAACTAGATCTAATGAAACCTTTGTCCAATAACTCCTGAAGTTGCATCATTAGCTCCTTCATCTCCGTTGGTGCTAATCTGTAAGGTGCTTTTTCTATTGGCGTGGTTCCTGGTAACAAGTCAATACGGAATTCCACTTGTCGATCAGGCGGTAATCCAGGAAGATCTTCGGGAAATACTTCCGGATAATCACACACCACTGGAATACTCTGCATCACCTTCTTTTCCTTCTTAGCATCGATCACGAATACTAAATATGATGTAACATCCCTTGGTCAAACACTTTCTGGCTTTCATTAGGGAAATGATCCCAAAATTTACTCGACGTTTGTCCCCGTACACCATAAATGAATCCTTCCCAGGAGGGTTTACTTTAACTATCTTCTTCTTGCACAATATTTCGGCATCATTGGCGCTAAGCCAATCCATTCCCAACACGATGTCGAAACCATTAAGCTCGATAGGCAATAATTCCTCGTGAAACTTATTCCCATTAAGGTCGATTAAGATGTTTTCATACGATGGCTAATAGGTACAAACTTGCCACTAGCAACTTCGACTAATAAAGCATTATCTAGTCTATCAACAGGCAAGGCTAGTTTTCTACCGAACTCATGCGAAATAAAGGAGTAGTTGGCTCCAGAATCAAACAAAATTTGAGCAGGTAATTCGTTTACGAGAAAGGTACCTGAAGCGACATCGGCTTCATCTTTCGCAGCCTCAAGTGTCATCTGGAAGGCTCTCGCCTTCGGCTTTGGTGGAATGTTGGGCTTAGCTGCCTCCTTCTTCTTCGGACAGTCTTTCAAAATGTGCCCCTCTTCATTCCAACAAAAACACATCCTTTTGTTGTTCGGACACTCATTGGCAAAATGCCCAATTTTTCCACACTTGTAGCAAGTTACATCCTCGCTACATTTCCCAAAGTGCTTTATCTTACACTTATCACACCACTTCGCTTCTCCTCCTTTTGCTCCACCAAACTTTTTCGAATCGGATTTCGAAAATTTGTTTTTCTTACTGGAACCAGATGTTCCCTCAAACTTTCTCTTCTCACCAACCTCAACCTTGTCGTTGGTTCTCCCCTTAATCATGTTCACAACAGACTTGGCAGCCCAGATAGCTGCCTCTAGAGTATGTGTCTGACGTACTGGCACCTCGTACTCCCATGGGAGTCCCTTCGCATACCGGTCCACCTTTGTCAGCTCGTCTAGGACGATACGCAAGGCAAACTCCATCTTATCGGTGAAGTTATTGGTGTATTCATCAACTGACATGCTGCCTTTCGTCAATGCCAAAAACTTGTTTTCTAATTCCAACAGATTTTGGGCCGAGCAGAACTTGCGCTTGAACTGCGCCAAGAACTCCGCCCATGACAATTGCAGTGGCTCATTAGGGCTTAAAGTCTTCCCTAGAGTGTTCCACCATCGAACGGCTCCACCTCGGAATTGACGCACTGCATAGATAGTTTGCAACTTGCCTCTGCAGCCACAAGTCATGAAGGCCAATTCCATTTCTGAGATCCAATCCATAACTCCAATCGGATCCTCATTCACGATAGATATTCAAATCATCCTTATCACTCCGAAACGTTTACATGCTAGTTCTAATATCGTAGACGTACGCTTAGAATCCTACACACATAAGGTTTCCAGATCCAGTCGGCAACAGACCATAGATCCGAACAAATAATATCATATATGGAAACATATAACATTTAGCACATAAAAGCATTTTAGGCAATTTTCCTAAAATAAACTAGTGCTCGTGTCTAAAATATCACAGACACACATCTCAAAATTCCACTTAGCATTTTAAGTTTAAGTCTAGAAATCCTACAAATTCCTAGTTCGCTTAAACTAATGCTCTGATACCAACTGTGACATCCCCAAAATATCGGCCAGAAAAGACCAATTTTCATTTATGCTTTTAAAATAATTTCAGAGTAAATCCTTTTGATTTGAAAGAGTTGCGGAATTTGTTCCCAAAAACAAAGTATGATAAAATAATATTTACCAAAGCATTTCATAAAGAAATGTATTTTCATTATATAATCAAAACTCGGGATGTCATGTTCCGATACAGACCATAAAGCATAAACGATAACATTACAAGTCGTTCAACAAATATATACATATACAGACTTGTAAACAAAACAAATTGATGATTCATCCATCTTATGCCCTTGCGCCCCTTCCTGTAATACAAGTAAAACTGAGTGGGTCAGGCTTGGGAGCCTGGTGAGCATATAGGGTTTTCAACCCACAATAAATAATTATATTTAATTTCCACCAACCAACAACAACCCAATTACCCATTCCCGTTATTTTCACTTTACGTCCCTAAGACAACTAACATAAGGGACCTAGTCTAAGAATATTTCATCGGGGCGACAACACATGCTTCGGGGGTTCCTCAGCAATATAAGTCAAATAAGGCAACCATGAGGGGGATGGAATACAGCGAATGAACACCCAAGTTCATTAACACCTACAGGTTATGAGTCTGCTAGCGTTCCACTGGACTGTCTAGAAAAGTCTGTGGTCGTCATCTAAATTCCGCTAGATGACTGGATCAAAACAACATCGAGGCCTCTCATCTGTTTATTACACACCAACTATCTACCCATGTTCTACCCAACATATTAGTAGATAAAATATACATTTTTATACATAGTTTTAAAACCTGTATAGCATGCTCAATCGATACATTTTCCACATAACAGATGAGGCACACACACATAACACGTATTTCATAGAGATATAATTAGATTTATAAGATACAAGAAAGTGAATATACATTCACACACGTAACAACAAAATTATACACATAACACGTATTTTGTATAAAATACTTCATAATTATGCGTTAGAAGAAAGTAACTACACACTCACGCATATAAACAACAATATACTTAATACACTCAAACCATACTTGTATTATTATCGTGTTTATGGAAGGTACTATACACTCACTTGATCAGAAGATGATCAGACAGCACTACGGCTTGTAGAAGTAGTATCTCTCTGCAGGTCTGGAAGATCTTCACAAAAATCGAACTTATCGCGGGCAGAGCTTCGGCTCGGGAATCACGCTCTTCGGGATTCTCGGGCTTCGGATCTTGCTTCGGGACTCGGGAATGATACCGGGGCTTCGGGTTACTTCTGGCACGCAAATCGAGGTAAAACGGGAGAGAGAGAAGAGAGAAAATAGCAACCCTAAACGGTTGGCCCTTCAAATCTATTTATAGGGCAAATTTGGCCCTTGCCACGTCGTGGCAACCTTTTTCCACGTCGTGGGCTTGGTCGTCACTGCATGCGTCATCCCAAGTTGCATCTGGGGGCCTTCCGGAGGTGACAGGAGATTTGCCATGTCGTGGTCCTGCTTGCCACGTCGTGGTCTCTGACAGTTTTGAGGTTTCGGGCCCTGAACTTCAGAAATTCATAACTTTCGCATACGAACTCCGTTTTCGACGTTCTTTATATCGCCGCGAAGGTGAGATTACGCTCTACAACTCTCATTTAGACTCCATTGGCTAATTTTGACTTTATTTTTAATATATTATAAGTATATTACTTATATATTATCTTTACTAGGCCGGGACAGGAAAACTCCGTTCGAAATTCATAACTCCTTCATCTGAACTCCGTTTCCGTCCGTCTTTCCGTCGTTGCACTACCATGGATGAGATCTTCAATTCTCATTTAGATCACTAATGATAGATACCTATCTACCTTAAATTCACTATTTACGTCGCGCTGGGTCGCATTGGGTTGTTTCGGTTCTGTGGCGAAACTTCGACAGGTCATAACTTCTTCGTTATAACTCGGACTTTGGCGTTCTTTATATGCACAGAAACCTCGTTTCAACTACTACAACATTATCCATAGATATCGGATTTATCTAACATTTCATTTTGACGCTTATTTTCATTCTTAATTAAATTAAGACACACAATTAAGCACATAACACATAATACTCAAATAATACACTTCTATTATTACAAAACGGGTTACAAAGGTTAACCTAGGCTATTATACCAACATTAATGACAAGCCCAGAAACACAGGCGTTACATCCATGGGTTAAACACTCCATGGACTATCCATGAAAGCTTTGCTCAACCTAAATGAACTTGACCCACCATATATATAAGAGTCCATATTTAATTAGTTCCTTTTGATCCCTAAATTAATTCTAAGTTAATTCTTGATCAATACTAATTAAATAATATGATTTCATATTAATATATTAGAACTTATAATATATTAATATAAGTCACTAGTATCCTTTTTCTCATTTTGTCTATCCAATTGTTCCGATGCCATGAAACCCAAAATGGACCATGCCAAATCGGGTCAAGTATATACCAATTATAGTTATGGACTTAAACACTAATCCACCAAAATCTTCCCTAAGGATCCCACCTAAGACCGGGATATCAAGAACCCACATAATAATCATGGCGATAAAAGATCCCTCCAAGAGACCAGACGACCCCGACGACCATGATCATACGACCAACATAGCACCAATCGGAGGCCCAATTCTTTGATCCTCTAACTAGGATCCCGATCCAAACTGTCAGGATTATAGGAAATATTTGAGATCCTGGACACAACCCATCATAGAGTATCTCTAGAGTGGTACAATCCCAAAAGAAGAAAAAATGATAAAGCATTCAAAATGAGGATCTCACGCTTAGTGATGATCCATGGAGTGTTATACAAGAAATCTGTAACAGGTCTATATCTAAGATCAAGAATCCATGAAAGTTTTAAAAGGCATACATGAAGTGGATTCTAGAAACCACAATGGGGGCATATCCTTATGTTCTAAAGTATTAAGAATGGGATACTATTGGCCAACCATGAAGAAATATGCCTTCCTACATGCTCATAAGTGTGATGCCTATCTCATTGATTCAGAAGCATGAATGGGGGCATAATGGCTAGCTACCCTAGAAGGAAGCATCTTGCCAAGATCCTGAAATGCTATACACCTTGAAGCGTAATTTATATAAGTCAATTTAGTCACAATTCATCACAACCAAGTCGTGGTACATACCTACTCCTTACCCTCATTTCGTTTCTTTGTTTATTTTTATTCTAAGAACACTATTGACTTAAGCATCATAGGGAAGTTAGCCAAGCTAACATCCACCCCAAGCTAACATTTGCAACATGTAA
Source organism: Lactuca serriola (assembly GCF_051521515.1). Taxonomy (NCBI): domain Eukaryota; kingdom Viridiplantae; phylum Streptophyta; class Magnoliopsida; order Asterales; family Asteraceae; genus Lactuca; species Lactuca serriola. The sequence goes on from NC_136413.1 coordinate 2,009,053, forward strand.
AAACTCAAGGATCCGAGCCACTACGAATAGATAAGGATCATATCTCCTCCGATTAAGGGTACTTAATCCCCTCTAAGGTTTAAAGAGTTAATAACCTCTTTTATCTATTTTTAAGTTTCTACATCTCGCTTGGTCACACATATCTTACTATGGGATGTAAGTATTATGGGGATCATTTCATCCTTTAGTGACTTTGCAACCCTATTATTTCTTAACATGTGTTAAGTTCCTCGGGTTTAAAGAGTTAATGACCTCTTTCTTATGAGTTTAGGTGTCTACACCTTGCTTGGATGTACAATATCTAACTATGAGATGTGAATAAGGGGATTATTTCACACTTTAGTGACTTGGAAACCCTCTTATTTATGAAGATATGTTAAGATCCCAAAGTAAATCTCTATGGTTTTTAACATTATCATATTATCTTATGAAATGGTATTTTCCCCAGTTATTATCTAAAATTAGGATTTTCCACAGTTATTTTCTGAAGTTGGGATTTTCCCCACTTATTATCTGAAGTTGGGATTTTCCCAATTATTATCTAAAGTTGGGATTTTTCCAGTTATTATCTGAAGTTGGGATTTTCCATAGTTATTATCTAAAGTTGGGATTTTCCCTAGTATAATCTAAGTTGGGATCTTCCCCAGTATAATCTAAGTTGGGATCTTCCATGATATATTACAAATTAGGATCTTCCCCAGTATTTCTTAAATTGGGATTTTCCTTAGTAAAACTCTAAGTTGGGATCTTCCCTGGTGAATTACTATTTGGGATCTTTCCTAATATTACCTGAGTTGGGACTTTTCCCAATAAATTCTAAAGTTGGGATCATCTCCCAAAAACATATTAGGAAGAACTCTCTTCAAGATGATAAAATCTATCCAAAGTAATATTTAGAGAGATGACCAAAAGATCAATTAAAGTTTAAGCTAACATGAGGTTCTATCTATTCTTACACCTAAGATTGTCATTTACAGTTCTTTTTCTTTGAAAAGGTTTTGCAACAACTTTCAAGATTTTTTAAATAAAATTTAAGGATCCCGGATATTACAGGATCCCAATCAAATGCTTCCTTATTTAAAAATATTAAGATCCTAATAGTTTGTATAAACTCTAAACTTCTTAGGATCTTAATTATCCGAAAAGCTTTTGAAAAATTCGGTATCCTATATCTAAAACCAAAGAAACCATGCAAGAAAAAAGGAAAAGCAAAACATCAAATTTAAAAGGGGTTGTCCTCTAACCCATCAAAAGAAAATATTGTTTTAAATACCGAAAAATTAAAATTGATTTAAAAATTAATCAAACCTAATTCAAAGTTAGAGCATCCCCAACCGAGGTATCCTTTGTCTCTTTCTTCTCTTCTTCTTCTCTGCAGGATCCTGAATGGAATTAACATGCCTACCAATCAACTTGGCCAAAGCTTCATGCCAACTAGCCATACTCCAAGATCATTTGTTCACCACATCCTTCTCCAACTTAAATTTCATCTCCCAAATGGCTTCGACGACACTCCTCTTAACCTGAACAATCATCTCCTTGATCTCTAAGGCGTGCTCCAGGAGGATGTCTTCTCTTTCTTGGCCAAGAGCTGAATGCTAGAAATGACCTCATCAAGTTCTGAGAGGGAGAAGCAAGTGCGAGAATGTGTAGCCCTGGAGCCTAAAAATTGCAAAGAATGATTATTGATTCGAGATCCCGAAAATGAAAAAAGAAAGTAAAAAAGAAGGATCCTTACCAGTAGAAATCAGAGCAGTGGTGGAAGAACCTTCTTGGACATTGGAATGGTCAAACTTGCAAGATCTTTTAGCCTCGAGCAAAGCGAGAAAGCTTTCAATCTTCTCTTCAGTATATTTAGTAGCCGGAACAACTTCCTCGAACTTGAAAGTTGCGTCAAAACAAACAAAAACGGAAGTGTGAATTTCGGGATCCTAATCATAATTAAATAAATCTACCATTTTTAACCCATTTTATTGGCAAGATATCGTCATTGGATAGAGCTGTGTTTCACAAAGAAAAACCTTTCTTTCCAGGCACCATCATTTTTTTTTTAAAATTAAATATGATTTGACTTTGAATTGGAAATAGAAGATCCAAAAGTTTGAAGATCATAAACATTTTCCAATTTAGCTGACACCATTTTAATGTTTTTAGACTAATTCATCTGATTGATCCAAAAAAGGATCCTTCGGATCACAGGCATAGTTTGAGAGTAAGAAATTTTTGTAACTTCGAATAACTCAGAGATAATGCCAGAGAAAGGGTATGTCAAGCCCTAGGAGAAAGGATATTCAGAAAGACAACCCCAAGTAAGAAAGATGAAGCCATATTTGGACTTAGCATGAAAAGGCTTGAAAATGTTGTAGGCAGGAAAAGCTCCAATCGATTTCAAGGACTTAGTGTCGTTATCATCAAAAGAGCAAGTCCGCTAGTAAGACAAGATCTTTTGATCGAGGAAGTCCTTGTCAGGAAGAGTAAGGATGCTCGAGTGGGAACGGAGTGCCTTTTTACCCATGATCATCAAACAAGAAAAAAGAAAAGAAAAGAACAAGAAATTTACCTTCAATATAACCAATAACACTTGAAAGAGAGCTAACATAAGTAATAGAAGATCAATAACCATTAACACCTATTTATGCGGATTGTGGAGGATAGAGAAGAGATTTAACAACATAATCATATCTTTGGAACGTATACAATTCTATCCATTAGAGTTTGAATTTCAAATCCTTTATTTCCAATTAATTAAATTATACACTTTAAATACTTGAAATTAATTCAAATATTTTGCAGGTATAATTTGGAGGCAATTTTAAGGGCCAAGATCCTCAATCATATCTAAGATCTCAGATCTTAAAGGAGACTCCAGAGCTCGAACATGCATCTGGATCCTGAATATTTCCATTATTATTTCCTAACAAGTTTAACGACTATATTTATTGTTTATTTCTCACATGTATGGAAATGGCCAACATAAGACTCATTCACAATGAAGAATCACCTCAATCAGACCTAAAATCAGGGAATACCAAGTCAAAGCATGTTGGAAATACCAGTTCAGCAAAATCCCATAAATATTGGACTTTTAGTTACTTAACCTAGACTATATACACACTTGTAAAACACACACAGCGGATACAGTCTTTTGATACCTTACAGACGTAGAGCTAGGCAACCACTTGTAATCGTATTTTTATCATCATCTTTGTAATTTACATTCAAATCAATAAGATCATACAAGGCATGTGATCATTATCATCTCCCAATGTTTTATGTCGGAGATCCTAGCAAGGATCAAATGTTTTCCTTGTAAAACCACTCATGTTATAATTATCCCAATTCAATACTCACTTTATTCATAACACCACAGCCGCTCATACAACTTGGTTGATCTTCATTTGATTGGTTTTTGACCAAAACAGTAAATATTTATTTTATTTACAAAATATATATATATAAATAACATATACAAAATTTTTATATATTTAATATTTTTTATCATTGTCAATAAAAAATAATGATAATTATACATATTTATTTTGTTTTCTATTTAAATTAGGAAATATTTATAGTTTTACAATATTAGAAATAATATGAGTTGACTATAAAGAATAAGAGTTATATACAATTTAAGTTATTTATCATGTTATTTTTTAGTTATCCAAAATTTTGAAATTTTTATTGTGATAATATACAATTTTAAATTATAACATTTTTTAAATAAATGATATATTTGGTATCTATCGTTTATAAATATCAAGACAAAATAATTTGTTTAGGTTCAGACAATGCATTGAGTATAAAAAAAAGAAAAACTATTTATATCAGCAACACTTTATTCAGAACTATATCGTTATCCATTCAATATACTTTATCAATTCCAACTTAATATAAAAAATACAAAACTACAAGAAAGGTCCCTATGGTATGTCAAAAATTACCACTTGTTCCAAAAATATTTGGGCTAGCACCAATGGTCCAAAACTTTCATTTTGTTGCGTTTCTTGTTCGACTTGTTTTGAACTTTTTTATAATGATGGTTTTATCCTTACTTTTTTCTTTCCTAGTTTTTTTTATTTATTTAAATACTTTTTTTTATTAAAAAAATAAAAATTAAAAAATACTCACACACACACACACACACTCTCTCTCTCTCTCATTATCTTCTTCATCTTATCTTTTTCCTCTAATTCAGACCACAAAACACTTCACATATAGATATTAGATTAGATACGCACTAAAAATTAAAATGTTCAGAACCACATGGTTTGTTAACCAAGGGCAAGTTTGTAAACCGGTGGTTCCAATTCACATCAAAAATTAGAACTAAAACGAGCACTCATTCATGATGAAATCAGAGAGATATCCATACCTAATCAATTCGATTGAGCCCTATAAATTGTAAGTTGTTCTTGATTAAATAAATGAAGTAAATTTCCTAGCCTTCTTCTCCACCACAACACCGCCAGAAATCGCATATGGGAGCGTCTGATTAAATTCCCAAAAAAAACAACTGGAAGCATCATTATGTATGGGAATTAGATTTATAGTTTCGATTTAGCTTAGGTTGGGTGGTTTTCAGCGGTTATATGAGAGGAGGTGAGGTTAACCAACGAATTTGTTCGTCACCGGATCTAGGTTTTGCTAGAAATTGTAGAGATGGCGGAGAATTCATCTATCTATGATGAAGCCATCCAGCATCATCATAGTTCGGATCAAACTAATGGAGACGACAATAACATATGTGGATCTATCTCCGTTTGTGAAGGGGACCAATATCAGATGAGAGGAATAGTCGATTTTTCAAGATTTAACCGTTTCCATAGATTCAATAGTCGATTTCTTCTTGAAGAAATATGTGCAAATGATGGTTTAAGGAAGAGTTTTCTTGAATAAATGGTGGCTGAAGGAAACAGCAAATTGCAGCTCAAGGAGGAGAAGATAGTTTGTAAGAGGCAAATGGAGGTTTCTTGAAACCGTATATGGAGAGAGAGAGAGAGAGAGAAAGAGAGAGAGAGAGAGAGAGAGAGAGAGAGAGAGAGGTATTTTATTTTTGCTTTATTTTTAATTATTGTAATGAAAGAAAATTGAAAATTAAAACAATAAGGGGCATACCTGTCATTATAAAGCTTTCAAAAAATTTGGACTAAACTTGTAACAAATAGAAACTTTTGGACATATGATGCTAGTCCAAACCTTTTTGGACCAAAGTAACAATTTCCAACTAACCACATGAACTATTCTTGCAATTTTGTCTATAAGAAAAGAAATATAGCCTTAGTCAGACAATTAAAAAAACTTAGTAACAACTTCTTAACCATAACCAAATTACTTAGTAACAATTTCTTAACCATAACCAAATTACAACATACACCATAAATCATTTATGCTTCCAAAATCATTGTGTAACAACGCAAATTTTCAAACAAAATTTTCATTTTAAGAATAAGTATTTCCATTCAAACAAGGCATAAATAATTTAAGTATTATGTCAAATACAAATAGTCTAAATCCCAAGATCATAAAAACATCCTTCAGTGTGTATCGATCACGCCGGCGCCTTCCCACGGTCCTCGCTAGTACCTGAAACACATACATAACAACTATAAGCATAAATGCTTAGTGAGTTCCCCAATATACAACTTACGCACATACGCCTTTCCAGGCCCTGACCTAACGGTCCATGTGTCTCAGGGGACTTCCGTCCCTGCTGGGTAAACCTTCCGGTCCTACCCACGCCGACCTTCCGGTCCATCACACAACATATTGCCTTCCGGCCCATAACATATTGCCTTCCGGCCCATAATATAATCGCCTTCCGGCCCATATTGCCTTCCGGCCCATAATATAATCGCCTTCCGGCCCATAATATAATCGCCTTCCGGCCCATAACATACATAGCATATATAACAATCAGCTTACCACATATAGCATACATATCACATATCATATCTGACCTTCCGGTCACACAGTCAAACCCTTCCGGGTACAGTATAGTGAGAAGACTCACCTCGTGAATGCTGAAAGCTAGCAAATCCTGAAATCACTCGTGCACAATCCGACGAGCTACAACCTCCCTATAACATCACATATCTCTCATTAACACTTATATCTTCTAAGTGTGACTATCCCTAAGAAGTCAGACTTAGGTCAACTCTGGTCAACGGTCAACGGTCAACTCGTCCGGACTCGGCGAGTACCATGGCGACTCGGCGAGTCTAGACGTCCTCCAACTCTCTGAGATTCCCTATCTACTCGTCGAGTATCCTCCTTGACTCGACGAGTTACTCCTGGAAGAATCGCGGGGCCACCCCGACTCAACTCGCCGAGTCTGAAGAACAACTCGACGAGTCCCAGTTAATCTTCAAGCTACTCGCCGAGTCTGTTCATCGAACTCGGCGAGTCCATGCCATGCAACCGCTCAAACTGCATCCTAAGGTCAGAACTGCTTCGACCATTCCTAGGTCTGGCCTTCCTAGGCTGATCCATCACGTAAAGTCCTCATTTCAGTGCTCATGATACACCATATGATTCATAATTTACATTTTGACCTAAGGCATAAGGATTCCAATCCAAAACCTTCATCAATTCCCGAAATGCACAGACATGGGACATTCTGGACCTCCAAAGGTCCCAATACAGGGTTACAATCGATTAGGGGACTAGGGTAACATTCAATCTATTCACAAAAGGGTTCCATAAACCCTAATTCCATAATCACATCAACATAGCAGAGTATACTCGAATTCTTACCTGGATGATGTATCCTCTGTGTCCCCAATCCTCAGAATGTGACTCCCTTGCTGCTCCTTTAGCCAATCCCTTCTCTTCCTTGCACAACCACTCTTCTATAATCAACAATGGCCTATAATCCTTGCTCCAGATGCACACAATCGATTTAGGGTTCTTCTCAGAAGGCTAAAATGAACAATGACGGCCAATGAGTCCTTTTTATACGTCCCAAACCTGAACGGTTAGGGTTTTCGCTAAACAGCGTAGACTCGCCGAGTCCATATCTGGACTCGTCGAGTCCAGTCGCGAACCCGCGACCAAGTCTGCGATCCTACTCGGCGAGTCTAGGCTCCAACTCGCCGAGTCCCCTCTTAAATCACCCCAAAAACATAATTTAACAATACCTGAGATTTCGGGCTGTTACAACTCTCCCCCACTAGGATTAGACTTCGCCCTCGAAGTCTCACTCTGTAAATAGTTCCGGGTGCTGCTCCCGCATCTCACGTTCCGGCTCCCAAGTCATTTCCGATCCTTTACGGTGTTGCCACTGAACCAACACCAGAGGTACCTCCTTGTTCCTCATAACCTTGATCTTTCGATCCCTGATGGCCACTGGTCTCTCAGCATAATTCAGGCTCGCATCCACCTGAATGTCCTCTAATGGAACCACTGCCGACTCATCGGCTATTCACTTCCTCAATTGCGACACATGGAAGGTGTCGTGGATCTGTCCCAACTCTGCTGGCAACTCCAACTGATAGGCTACCCGGCCTATCCTTGCAATCACACGAAATGGCCCAATATACCGGGGCCCCAACTTGCCCCTCTTCCTGAATCGAATCACTCCTTTCCAAGGAGAGACCTTCAGGAGAACGAAGTCGCCGACTTGAAACTCAAGCCCGGATCGGCGCCTGTCTGCATAACTCTTCTGTCGGCTCTAGGCGGTCAACAACCTCTGTCTAACTTGCTGAATCTGCTCTGTCGTCTGAAGCACGATCTCTATGCTGCCCATCACTCTCTGTCCCACCTCTCCCCAGCAAATGGGGGTCCGACACCTCCTACCATACAACAGCTCAAAAGGTGGCATACCAATGCTCGAATGATGGCTGTTGTTGTAGGAAAACTCTGCTAAGGGTAAATATGCATCCCAGCTACCCCCGAAGTCCAACACACACGCTCGAAGCATGTCGTCCAGCGTCTGAATCGTCCGCTCGCTCTGGCCGTCTGTCTGGGGATGATATGCGGTACTAAAATGCAATTTAGTACCCAGCTCCTCATGGAATTTCTTCCAGAACCTGGAAGTGAAGCGTACATCACGGTCTGAAACGATCGAGATCGGCACCCCATGCCGAGATACCACTTCTCTCACATATATCTCCGCCAACTTCTCCGCTGAAGAACTCTCGCTGATGGCAAGGAAGTGTGCACTCTTCGTCAACCTATCCACAATCACCCAAATTGCATCAACTCCCCTGGTAGTCCTCGGCAATTTGGTGATGAAATCCATAGTGATCTGTTCCCACTTCCACTCGGGGATCTCCAATGGCTGTAACTTGCCATGCGGTCTCTGGTGCTCGGCCTTAACCCTACGACAGGTCAAGCACCTCTCAACGAACCATGCAACGTCCCTCTTCATACAGGGCCACCAATACTCTTTCCTCAAATCCAAATACATCTTCGTAGCACCGGGATGGATCGAGAATTTCGATCTATGAGCCTCTTCCATTAAAGTAATACGCGTACCGCCCACGAACGGTACCCAAATCCGACCCTGAAACGTCATAAGCCCTCGTCCATCCTTAACGAACTCTGAAATTAACCCCACAACCCGCTCTTTCTTCTGCATCTCTGGTCGCACAGCCTCGGCCTGTGCCCCACGAATAGCATCCAATACTGGAGTCATCACAGTCAGTCTCAAGCATACATCTCGCAATGGAGTGCTCTCCGCCCTGCGGCTCAATGCATCGGCTACCACATTAGCCTTGCCTGGGTGGTACAGGATCTCACAATCATAATCCTTGACCACATCCAACCACCTCCTCTGACGCATATTTAGATTGGGCTGATCCATCAAATACTTCAAGCTCTTATGGTCTGTGTATATCGTACATCGAACCCCATACAGGTAGTGACGCCAAATCTTGAGAGCGAACACTACTGCCCCCAACTCTAAATCATGCGTGGGATATCTCGCCTCATGAGGCTTCAGCTGCCTCGACGCATACGCTATCACATGACCCCTCTGCATCAACACTGCACCCAGTCCCGAAATCGATGCGTCGCAATATACCACAAAATCTTCCATCCCTTCTGGGAGAGCTAATACCGGGGCTTCGCACAACCTCTGGCGAAGTGTCTCAAAGGAGGTCTGCTGCTCGGGCCCCCATGAGAATGCAACACCCTTCCGGGTCAATCTGGTGAGCGGCACTGCGATCTTGGAGAAATCCTTAATGAATCTCCGATAATACCCTGCCAACCCAAGGAAGCTCCTGATCTCAGAGGGTGACTTCGGCACCTCCCAACTCATCACCGCCTCAACCTTGGCCGGATCGACCAATATCCCTTTCTGATTAACAACATGTCCTAGAAATTGGACCTCCCACAACCAGAAGTCACATTTGGAGAACTTTGCATAAAGCTTCTCCGACCTCAATACCTCAAGGACCTCCCTCAAATGCTCCTCATGCTACTCTCTAGATCTCGAATACACCAGAATGTCGTCGATAAATACAATCACTGACCGATCCAACATCGGCCTGCATACCCTGTTCATGAGATCCATGAACACAGCCGGGGCATTGGTGAGCCCGAAAGGCATCACCACAAACTCATAATGCCCATATCGCGTCCTAAACGCTGTCTTCTGGACATCCTCATCCCGCACTCTCACCTGATGGTACCCTGACCTCAGATCGATCTTGGAAAACCAAGACGCTCCCTGCAACTGATCGAATAAATCATCGATCCTCGGTAACGGGTAACGGTTCTTGACCGTCAACTTGTTCAACTCCCGGTAATCAATGCACATCCGGTGTGAACCATCCTTCTTCTTGACGAACAGAATAGGTGCTCCCCATGGCGAGCTACTCGGCCGAATGAATCCCTTTCCCAGCAACTCCTGGAGCTGCGAGGACAACTCTTGCATCTCTGGAGGTGCAAGACGATAAGGCACCTTAGCAATAGGCGCGGCCCCCGGAACCAGATCAATACCAAACTCTACTTGCCTCACAGGAGGTACTCCCGGCAGCTCCTCGGGGAAAACATCTGGAAACTCACGCACCACAGGGACCTCCTCAACTGACTTCGGTCTCTCGGAAACCTCCCGCGTATCCATCACATACGCCACAAAACCCTTACAGCCCTGCTGTAGACACTGCCTCGCCCTAGCAGCCGAACAAAAAGCTGATCCCGAACGGGTACCCTCGCCGTACACCGAAAGAACTCCCCCACTATGGTCTCGTATAGTCACCAGCTGACGCTCACAGTCGATGACAGCGCCGAATCGGCTCAACCAGTCCATGCCCACGATGACACAGACATCACCCATCGCAATAGGAATCAGGTCAATCGGGAATTCGACCCCGAAAATCTCTAACACGCATCCCTGGAGAACCTCCGTGGCACAAATCACTCTCTCGTCAGCTATAGAAACTCTCAGAGGCCGACTCAACGACTCACGACTAATGCTGATATGTTGACTAAAGGTTAAAGATACAAAGGATCTACTCGCACCCGAGTCAAATAACACTAAGGCAGGCACAGAGTTCACAAGGAAAGTACCTACGCATATAATAACATAAGCATGACGTCTCGACATTAAAATAAATACATGAATTACAGCATACCTGCCACAACATCGGGCGCAGCGCGGACCTCCTCTGCAGTCAGCTGAAAGGCTCTCCCCCGAGCCCTCGGGGCGTCGGCCTTCACCGGTCGAGTCGCAGTAGCTCTGGCAGCAGGTGCAGATCCCTGAAGAAGCTGAGGGCACTTGGCCTTCCTATGGCCTGTCTGGTTGCAATGAAAGCAAACCGTAAACCCCTTGGGACACTCCCTAGCAATGTGCCCCTCCTTGCTACACTTGTAGCAAACACCAGATCGACACGCCCCATCATGACCCTTGCCGCACTTTCCGCAAGTGCGGCCCTTTGAACCTCCTGTCCTCGAATCGGCGGACTTTATCCGCTTGGCTGCTGGCTGGGACTGAGCCGGTCGCCGGTCCACCTGCTGAGACTCGGCCTCCTCCCTGACCTGGGTCTCCAACTCGATCTCGTGCTTCCTGGCATTCGCCTGAAGCTCAGCAAAAGTATGGTAGGTGGAGTTTGACACAAACTCCCGGATATCCCTCCTCAACACTCCCAAGTACCGGCTCATCCGAGCCTGATCAGTGGACACCAGCTCGGGGCAGAACATCGCCCTCTCATGAAACTTCCGCGTGATCACCGCAACAGAATCAGTACCCTGCTTGAGGGTTAAGAACTCCTGAACCAATCGTTCCCTCTCCACCGGGGGAACGTAATCGTCCCTGAACATAGCAGTAAACCCCTCCCAAGTCACTGCTGTAATCTCTGCCAAAGTGAAGTTCGCCGTCACGAACTTCCACCAGTCCTTCGCTCCCAGACGGAGCTGGTTCAAAGCGAACCGTACCCTCAGGTGCTCCGGGCATGAACAAGTGTAAAAGCACCCCTCTATATCCGCGATCCACCTCATCGCAGCAATCGGATCCTGCGTCCCATCGAACTCTGGTGGCTTTGTGTTGCTGAACTCTCGGAACAGCAACGAGTCACCCCCCTGTGGCCTAGCAGCGGCCACAGCTGCGGTAGCTGCAGCGGTTGCAGCCTCAGTCAATGCGGCGTACCGCTCATCAAACGTCTCCATCAGGGTGGTCTTAATAGACCCAAACATCTCCGGGATCTCGGCCCGGATCGCCGCAGCTACCTCCTCGTGAATCATCTGACGAATCTCCTCATCACTCACACCGCTCGAACTCGCTCCGTGGCGTGGTCTAACCATGATGTCTCTGAAATACAACATAGAACTATCAGAGACTCCATCGAGTATAATCGCACTCGATAACGCAACCCTACTCAGTCTCCAATATCCAGGGATTCTTACTTGGGTCTCCCACTGACCCGGTGTCTTCGGTAGTACGGGCCCAATACTACCGACCACACCGCATCAGCATTCATCCCAAGTCTTCCTCCCCAAACCCCGGATAGTGAGTACTCTACTTCTGTTATGCACTATCTACCCGCACACTAGCAAAGCATCTCATATCGGCAAACTTCCCTAGACTAAGGCATCACAAATCAGGCCACTATAGTCCTATCATGAATACCTAGTCTTCTAGCATGCATAACAATTCATATCATATAATATTGTAAGGTATTTTGGGGATCTTTACCGTTCGGGCGCTGACTGATCGTACACACTGCTTCTTTCTTGCTTACCACAAAACCATTTACAAAAGTTTATGCCTTTATTTAAAAAGTTTTCCTCAAATCCTCGGTTTGAGTTCAGTTACTCCCGAAGGTGCACCCGAATCCCTCAAACCAAGGCTCTGATACCAATTGTAACAACGCAAATTTTCAAACAAATTTTTCATTTTAAGAATAAGTATTTCCATTCAAACAAGGCATAAATAATTTAAGTATTATGTCAAATACAAATAGTCTAAATCCCAAGATCATAAAAACATCCTTCAGTGTGTATCGATCACGCCGGCGCCTTCCCACGGTCCTCGCTAGTACCTGAAACACATACATAACAACTGTAAGCATAAATGCTTAGTGAGTTCCCCAATATACAACTTACGCACATACGCCTTTCCAGGCCCTGACCTAACGGTCCATGTGTCTCAGGGGACTTCCGTCCCTGCTGGGTAAACCTTCCGGTCCTACCCACGCCGACCTTCCGGTCCATCACACAACATATTGCCTTCCGGCCCATAACATATTGCCTTCCGGCCCATAATATAATCGCCTTCCGGCCCATATTGCCTTCCGGCCCATAATATAATCGCCTTCCGGCCCATAATATAATCGCCTTCCGGCCCATAACATACATAGCATATATAACAATCAGCTTACCACATATAGCATACATATCACATATCATATCTGACCTTCCGGTCACACAGTCAAACCCTTCCGGGTACAGTATAGTGAGAAGACTCACCTCGTGAATGCTGAAAGCTAGCAAATCCTGAAATCACTCGTGCACAATCCGACGAGCTACAACCTCCCTATAACATCACATATCTCTCATTAACACTTATATCTTCTAAGTGTGACTATCCCTAAGAAGTCAGACTTAGGTCAACTCTGGTCAACGGTCAACGGTCAACTCGTCCGGACTCGGCGAGTACCATGGCGACTCGGCGAGTCTAGACGTCCTCCAACTCTCTGAGATTCCCTATCTACTCGTCGAGTATCCTCCTTGACTCGACGAGTTACTCCTGGAAGAATCGCGGGGCCACCCCGACTCAACTCGCCGAGTCTGAAGAACAACTCGACGAGTCCCAGTTAATCTTCAAGCTACTCGCCGAGTCTGTTCATCGAACTCGGCGAGTCCATGCCATGCAACCGCTCAAACTGCATCCTAAGGTCAGAACTGCTTCGACCATTCCTAGGTCTGGCCTTCCTAGGCTGATCCATCACGTAAAGTCCTCATTTCAGTGCTCATGATACACCATATGATTCATAATTTACATTTTGACCTAAGGCATAAGGATTCCAATCCAAAACCTTCATCAATTCCCGAAATGCACAGACATGGGACATTCTGGACCTCCAAAGGTCCCAATACAGGGTTACAATCGATTAGGGGACTAGCGTAACATTCAATCTATTCACAAAAGGGTTCCATAAACCCTAATTCCATAATCACATCAACATAGCAGAGTATACTCGAATTCTTAACTGGATGATGTATCCTCTGTGTCCCCAATCCTCAGAATGTGACTCCCTTGCTGCTCCTTTAGCCAATCCCTTCTCTTCCTTGCACAACCACTCTTCTATAATCAACAATGGCCTATAATCCTTGCTCCAGATGCACACAATCGATTTAGGGTTCTTCTCAGAAGGCTAAAATGAACAATGACGGCCAATGAGTCCTTTTTATACGTCCCAAACCTGAACGGTTAGGGTTTTCGCTAAACAGCGTAGACTCGCCGAGTCCATATCTGGACTCGTCGAGTCCAGTCGCGAACCCGCGACCAAGTCTGCGATCCTACTCGGCGAGTCTAGGCTCCAACTCGCCGAGTCCCCTCTTAAATCATCCCAAAAACATAATTTAACAATACCTGAGATTTCGGGCTGTTACACATTGCCTCATTTATTTGTCACACCATAATCATTGATTTTATCGTCTTCATCTTCTTATTGATCATCACTATTCTAAATGTTAGTTACACCATCACAAAATTCATGATTATTTTAGTAAAGAGACGGTTTAGAGTCATGAAGCAAAAGGATATGATCTTTATCAATAGTTTTAGATGCACCAATATCATATGTATTCTCCTCATAAGGAAAATTATTTACTTTCTATTAATGACCATACTTATAAGGATCGAACTGAGAAATCATCATCACATGGACTTGATTTCTTATAATCATTTGATTTTCTTCCACAACATCCTCTTCTGCTCGTTCAATTTTAACCAAATCATTTTCCACCCAAATTATCATACCATCATTTCCATACAGTGTATTCGCTTGTGGCAACACATCTAGAATAATATCTAAAAAAAATTATATAATCATCATCATTTGTATGAATAACAATACCAATAGTATGATATTTTCAATATAATGTGATCTAATTATATGTTAAATACAATTTCTCATTACCAAATTAGTCAACTCATAATAGCTTATACATAAACACACACCGAAGCTTCGATTATTCTAATATGTACAAATTCAACACTCTAACGTCCATTAAACTTGACCCATGCCCTCAACTAAAAAAGTACGATCATATTTTTATAAGTTCAACATCAATTCAAAAAAATTGCTATAAAGATAGAAGACGAGATGGAAATATTTGTTATTTGGTTCCCATAAACATTATCAATATATATCAACACAAGACATCTTAAAAAACTAATGCATGTCGTAAAATATTTGTGAATCATAAATTCATATAATATTGCTAATAAGTAGCAAACATAGCTTATCCAAAAATGTAACAATCACCATTCAGAATGTAAGAGTTTGTTTCGTCGTCTAAGTGATTTGCAAAGGTAGTCTAGTTCTATGATATCAGGAGCACATTTTTAGACACTTAATGTTGAACCATGTAACAATCAACATTCAGAAGGTAAGAGTTTGTTTCGTCGTGTAAGTGATTTGCAAAGGTATTCTAGTTCTATTATATCAGGAGCACGTTTTTAGACACTTAATGTTGAACCATGCATTGTGTTTTCAAAACAATATAGGATATGCGATCTATACAAATATAAAAACATTCGTTTTCCCAATACGAGTTCATATTCAGGATGAAGAAGTGGTAATGAACATAAAGATGCATAATCTATGATTCTACATTGGAAGTATTGGTAGTAGTTGAATCGCTTGAAGTATTTGAACCACTTGAAGATGGACTATGTGAAATAGAAATAAAATTTGTCCAATACAAACACTAGTATTTTCCTATAAGTTAATATTATACACATCATTTTCAAACAATGTATAAACCATTAATATATTTTGAGTGTATGGTAAGTTTACCCCAACAACTATAAAGACCAAATATATGTTACTTCATAAAACAAATGAACTTTATGAAAACATAAAGAACAAGCTTTTAGTGGGGGAGTTAGATCCCATGGTGTGGGCACGATATATGCTCGACATTTTTCTAGGTGGCTTGGAAAACAATGTCTATAGACATCGACATACTGAGGTAATCGACAATAAAAAGCAAGACAATGTCATTTCACTTTCCACTCTTTTCAAAATCAAAATTTCTTTTTTTTTTACCTTAAAACAACTAGTTTTTCAAAATAAAGAACTCATTTTTATTCAATATTAATGCCAAACACCATCCTCTCTAATAAATGAATGTTTTTTATTTCACTTTTCACACTTTCATTTAATTTGCCAAATGTCATTTTGTGGTTATTTTGAATTAATTTTTTTCCACATGTCATTTTATCAGTTTTTCAATTTTATTAAATTCCATGTATGATTTTAATGTAATAATTATAATAAATGTAGTAATAAATGGATATCAAGTTCATTAATAAATTACCTTTTAATTTCATAATTCCTAACATTAAAGCTCATTAGTTTCTTTTTTTATTTAAATTATTTATTTAAATTTAAAAGATAAATAGAAATTTCCATTATAATAATTCATTATTTTTCTTATTTTCTTATAAATTCAAAGTTCTCAAATATTTTGACTTTTATATTTAATTTTTGTTTAAATTAACCCATATAATACATGGGTCTCACAACTAGTTACATCATATACCACAACAAAAGTTCAATGTTTCACAATCACACCAAAATGTCTTCTTTGTCTTCATCGTCATCCGATGGTTATGTTCAGCTTGTTATTGAAGTTGTGTCGAACACCGCTAAAGCATTGGAGCACACAGTTGAAATGTTAAGCAATCTAGAAGTCGGAAGTTCGAAGTGGATAACACAAAAGTTTATACAAATACATCATGATGTGGCCCACCTTCTCATGCACAACTACTATGAGGAGCATACTATACATCATTTCCGAATACATAAACGTTTGTTTATGTCTATAGTCGGAGATGTGATGAGAGCATGTTTATTTTTCAAACAACAGTCAGATACTATAGGTACACTTTGCTTTAGTCATTTAAAAATAATGTACAATTGCACTTCATATGTTAGCTTATGTCACATATCACATGGATCAGATGAGAATCTCATGATGTCTTCATGTGTTAACTGAGAAAGTCTTCATCAATTTTTCATTAATGCCATTGGGTTGTATGGTCCATGCTATTTACATAAACCAGCTTACAGTGCCATCCAAGAATTATAGCTCATCTTGTAAATATACATGAATTTCTTGTCATGTTAGGAAGTTTGGGTTACCTCCATTGGGAATACGGAAATAAAACTAATGCACACCACAGTCAATACATGAATGCTAATTACTACCACCTGATGGTCATAATTAAAGTGGTGGCCTTACATGATCTATGGATATGACATTCTTTCTTTGATGCTCCTGGTTTGCTAATAGACAACCATATTCTTAACATGCCACCAATATTCAATGAGATATATGATTGAACTACACAAGATTCTTTGTTTGAGTTAAGTGGAAGGAACGTCATACATATACATGTATTATCTTGTCGATAAGATATCTTGAACGATCTATATTTGTTAAAATAGTTTCATATCCAAATGACAATATAATGGTGAAATATAAGTGTGCCCAAGAAATTATGAGCAATGACTTGGAATTAGCTTTTGAAGCCCTTAAAAAGTGTTAGTAGCACATGAAACACCTGTCACTGTTTTATAAGGACAAACTAGGGGAGGTTATGTATATGTGTATTAAATTACACAGTATGACTCTGTAGGATAAAGGGCATACAATACATGTGTACCACAAAATGAAAACATGACAGAGACATAACCATTAGAGATGGCAACGAAGAATACATGGAAAGAATAGTGGTGATACATAATGTTGGAATCCCTTCACTGTGACTTGACATATCTAATTTTGACAATTAACCATATTGATCTTAACTTAGAACTCGTAGATGATTTAGAAGACCAATTTTTGAACGAACACCTACTCTAAATTATTAGTTACGTACTTCTTAAGTTTTTTAAGTTTTTACATTTAGTACTATTTAAGTTTTTAAGTTATATTATGTATTTTCTTATTTCCATTAATAACTTTTTTCTAAACTTAATTGTTACTCCTTTGGTAAGAATAAGAAAACATTGAAGACCAATTTTTGAACGAACACCTACTCTAAATTATTAGTTACGTACTTCTTATGTTTTTGAAGTTTTTACATTTAGTACTATTTAAGTTTTTAAGTTATATTATGTATTTTCTTATTTCCATTAATAACTTTTTTCTAAACTTAATTGTTACTCCTTTGGTAAGAATAAGAAAACAGTGATAAATATGAGGTGACGTTGATGTGACAAACAATATCTTGTGGAAAAAATGGTACCACCTCCTTGGATCTTGTTTGGGATTTGTAATTCTAAAGTTTTAAAATATATCATATAAGTAAGTTGCTAGTTAAATACATTTCAAGAACCATCATTAAAATTAGGGTTGACAATCATGTCGTGTTTAGGTTTACAGGTTGTGGGTTGGTGGGTCATAAAAGCTCAACCCAAAATGACCCATATAAATATTTGTGTCATCTTGCTTAACTGTAACCCATATTAGCCATAAAAAAAATCAACCTCTATAACCTATTTAACTATGTAAGTTCGTAGGTTAGCTTCGGTTCATGGGTCATATTTAGGTTTGTAGGTCAGAATCAAGTTCGTGGTTCACTAGAAAAAAGTCTAAATAACATATAATTACTTATTAATCCTTAGTAAATCCTTTATTTAAGAGAATTTCATATACGCCCTTCTTAAACATCAAAATATAATATTTGTCCAACTTAATTTCATAATATCATATTTATCCTTAATAAAACTTCAAAATGTCAAATTTGCCAAAATCTTGTTTTACAATGTTTTTAATAGTTTATAAGCATTTTTTATATCTTGAAATTATTAAAATAATTAAAAATTTTAACCATATCATCTCTACATCAATAATAATGAAACATCTACATCTAAATTGTTGGAATATCGCAACTTGATAAAAAAACAAAAAATAAAAAATAAAAATGTTTCATCTTCTGTCTTCTCCATTGAAAATATGCAATGATTGCTAAGTTTTTGTTGCTGAATATTGTCATGTCGTAGATAAAAGATATTTTACGTATTATCATTGATATTTTGATGTTTAAGAAATGCATATACAATATTTTAAAATTTTATGAAGGATAAGTATGATACTTAGAAATTAAGTTGGGTTAATATGATATTTATATATTTAATAAATGTATATAATAAATTCAACATATATATATATATATATATATATATATATATATATATATATATATATATATATATATATATAACCGGAACACGACACATATACTAAACAGGTTGGGCGGTTGGTATGTCATAAAAACTCATCTAATCCTGTTTATTTTTGTGTCAGATTTGTGTTGCGTCCTGATTCATGTCGGTAATTATCACTCCTAATAAAACCTCTTTTTGTCACAAAATATCTCGAACAAATTTGTAAAATTCTTAGAAACTTGGATGATAGGTAACCACCTACATTGTTGTTTATAGTAATTTTAATAGATCTAAAAAAGCGATATCTAATTAGTATTCGCAACAAAGTGAATTCTTTAAAATGTGTGTTAGAGATAATCAAAAGTTAGATGGGCCTATAATTTTGAATAACTATATTAACCACATTTGCAAATTGGAATTTACTCGGATAAGTATGTTCATCAAATTTTAATTATGTTTTTTTAAGGGCAATTTATGTAGCATTAGTCTATTTAGGTCATGTTTGGCGTACTAGTTGAAAAGCTGGCTGTTAGCTGAAAAGCTAGCTGATAGCTGAAAAGCTAGCTGTTAAATAAAATGCTAGCTGACAGCTGAAAAACTAGCTGATAAAAAATAACATTTGGTAAAACTAGCTGAAAAGCTAGCTGAAATATATAAAATTACATAAAATGATATGTAAGAATATGTGTTTTTATAATTAATTAAAAGGATGTATTTGGAAAATTAAAAAAAAAAAAAAAAAAAAAAAAAAAAAAAAAAAAAGCCTCCTAAAAAGCTAGTCTAAGTATCTTTTCAAAAAGCTAGCTTATAAGCTAATTTTTGACTTATCAAACAGGATAACATAAAAAATTTCAAAAAATAAGCTAGATTATCAGATAGCGGTGGCACGCCACACATAGACTTTGTAGAGAATTTTTCATTTAGATTGAATGTCTTAGGTTAGGTTTACCATTTCAATTCATACTACTAACTCCTAAGCACTAACACCATCTTAATAAAAATGCTTAAGCACTAACACCATCTTAATAAAAAATGCTTATTTAAAACGATTGGTTAAAATGAAAATTAAAATAGATAAAGAAAAGAGACCGATACATCATACGTACACGAAAATCAAGGGAGATTTTGTCGGGACGTAACGAGGAGGAGAGGCATTTAGATTTCTGTGTTGACGCGTTAATGCATTAAAGCTGTTGACTTTGACTTTATGCCATGTGCCTTCCATTCCATTTTCAAACATTATTTTATTCAATTTCAAATCTTAAAAATTATAATGACTTTATTGTGACTAATATAGAAAAATACAATAATAATAATAGTTCTTATTTATTATATTACATTTTTTTTAAAACCAAATTAAAATAATTTTCTTATTTTTGTTTGGAATGGTAATCTAATATACTACTAATCTACTTCTTAATAATATTTGATATATTCTATATATGTAATTCTCTAATTGTTTGGTGTCTTTGTTTTGTAAGAGTAAGAGATTGTATGTTTGATTTTTTATGTGATTGATATGGATAAATACAAGAGGATGTGTTTGACAAAAATAATTGTTAGCTGGTAGATGGTAGCTAAGAGTTATAATTTTTATTTGTTATATAACTATTATGCAAAAGAAACTAAAAGTTTTTTAGATATATAAAATTAGATAAAAAGATAATTGTTTAAAAAAATAAATATATAAATATATTTTTAAGGCAATTCTGGAAATTGATTTAAGAGACTTAGTAGCAATTAACAAAACGTTACTAAGTTTCTTAAATCAATTTCCAGAATTGCCTTAAAAATATATTAATATATTTCTTTTTTTTAAACAATTATCTTTTTATGTAATTTTACATAACTCAAAAGTTTTCAACTACTTTTCATGAAATAGTTTTTTGATTTAGAGCGTTTTGTTTAAATCAAAAGCTAAACGTTTATACTACCAAACGAAGTTTTTTATTTAAACTAGAGCGTCTAGTTAAAACCTAAAAACTAAAAGCACTCAAACGCTTTATGTCAAACACACCCATAGTAACATCCAAATGTTACAAATGAGACTTTACTCATTAACCTCAAGAAAAAATATAATTGACCAATTATCATTTCAGTCCG